>NW_019211456.1:16199946-16302311 GCF_002443255.2 Varroa destructor
TATATGTTTTCTTATACACGGTATATGTTTTTTGATTTTGTTGGACTAAAAATTCTATACCATTGAGACATTTAATAAAATCAGTCGGAAGTTGTGTGCCGTAGCGCTGTCACTGATGTGATTAAGAGACATGTAAGGTTTTAGTAGTCTGATACCGCCAACGAGTAGCGTTTTTTCGCAAAAGAAATAACTGTTTCGCAACTATTAACGTTGTATAGATTGCGAGACTTACGAGAGTCTATGGCTCGACACAAGCGCCTTCACCAGCTATGGCTGCTCCCTCTTTTTATCGTTTCCTTCACCGGTCGCTTGTTTAGGCTGCGGTGGGTTAGGCAGTATGTAAGGACCATCCGTTTGCTTTGAGCACGACAGGGTTAATATACAAGTAACCCTTCTAATACAGCTGCCTTCTAACGTAAAATGTCGAAAAAACTTGACGACCCCTGACTAAATACAGCAACGGTAATTTCCTAACCGGAATGTGAATGAATCGTACGACAAAAATGGGTGATAGGTGACATGAGTTACTAGTGAGTTGATTTATTTACTGGTGTCAAAACAAGCGTAGCGGATTGACAATTGCGATTAAGCGTAGCCTTGGATTGTCCATAATATTTCCCCAGAAAAGGTTTACAGGGCAATATGGCAAACCGTGTGTATAACTGGAGCGTTATACATATGTCGTGCCTTATTGCACGAGCAATTAAAGGTTTTGTGATTATTGCAATGCCATTGTGCTACGTTCATGGAAGGCATTTTTAGTAAGTATAATTATTCCAGCGATTTCAGTCATCGGATGAATCTTGTATAATAGTGGAGTACTCCAGTAATACAGTTGAGCTACGTATGCAAGCTTTTCTAGGCCTTCCATTCATGGAAATCGCCTTTAACGTTCACAGTCACACTGAGATCAGTAAAATCGTATCATAATCATCAGCCAAACACCAGTTCACGGAAAGATCAAGAGCCTGTGGATGTGAACAAAGAACGTGCAGTCCGATTGAAACAATAAGGATACTCCTCTACGACATTAGGAAGGCTACAGGTAAACATCGGTCAAGTGTAGAGAAATTGCAAAATCATTACTTTTAAAGTTTATTTGACTAATTAGTAGTAGGCAGTTCTAATTTTCAAAAAAGTAGTGCCGACAGAAGCTCGTGCCGCTTGAACTAAGTTTGGTAAAAAGACCACTGAGGGGCTACAAAACATGAAGTTCCTCGCAGCACAAAGTTATAGTGTCTTCGAATTTTTGTGAGTAGCATCAATAAGCGAGTTAGATGAAAAGTTCATGTTTGAATTTACTATAGATGGGTCTTCGCTTTTTGGCCATGAGAGAAACGAGTTAAGGCTCAATTCATACAAATCTCATGCCTACTTGGCGCCTAAAATTGTAGATCGCCTTTAAGCATCAAGGAAAGATAGGCAAAGAGTACTTTTTCTGGAAGATGAAAAGCGCATAACATAATGACGGTCGGTTATTCATCATATGAAAGCTTACTCAAGAAAGCCTTTTTATCATGTTAGACTCCATGCTCAAATTGAAAATCTGGTTCTAAGTCACGAATATCAACCGGATCAACAAACAAGATTTTATAAAGACATCTAATAATTCAAAATACTTATATGGTCGTGAGTCATATATTGTAGCTTTTCTTGTAAAAAAAAAATGTAAATCTTTTCATTCACTTCGCTATAAACTGCCAGTGCTCTGTAATGAAAGCTATATTACACCACGACCTGAAACTCTGTCCTCTGAAACACTGTTGGTACACCTTAGAACTCACCGAAAATGTCCACAAAAGACACGCAAAGCTATATTTTAATCTTTTTAGATATAAAAAGAGGGAATCGTTATTCCCAGTTGAAGCAACCACATAGGGACGAATTGTCAGATTGTTTAAATGCATCGGAAACAGCATCTTGTCTGATGTGCCACCATTCCGAGGCTCTGAAGCGTACTATCATTGCCAAGGTTGTTGCCGAGGTACTGGCAGTCTTGGTTACGAAGTCGCACACAGGTTCCCGCTTCTAACGAAACAGCGTCACTGAAACCAGTCTCTGGAAATGATCTTATTTACGAGATAATATTTTTACGCTAGATGACGCACGATCAGGCTTACTTACCAAAATCTACTAATCGTCCTACGTCCTCGACCTTTTATCAATGGAGGCAAAATAGTTTGTCGATGAGCGCGCAATTAGTGTTATGTCTTGTGGAAAGAATTAAACACGTTTTGGTTGATAGATCCATGTGAGTTGTTATGTATCTGAAACCTCTGGTTGCTTCATTTTGCTGAATAATAACTCTTTATCTTGAAACGTATATATAGAATGCCATGAGGAATAGAGGGAAATGCCCATAATGTCAATCAGATTTGTTGACGTTTAACCCAATTTTTAGGAAGCGCTAACAGAGCTGAACACACCGAAGATTGATTTATTCCTTATGTGCACTATTGCAGTGCTTATTTATAACTTTTATAAATGATTTGCTTATGCAAATATGCCGGAAAGATGCACGGCGAAAATTAGCGAAGCCCTCTATTCTACGAGACGACTATACTTGATGTATTGTATATAACAGCGTACTACAAAAGTCATTACATATCATGAGTGTATCGGCGTTAAAAGATTCCAGTCCTTACAAAAAAATCTATACACATATCTCTAAGTTTGTGAGATAACGTTTTTTTTTTATATTGTATATGCGATCAGGATTGCCTTATTTAAAAGCAGTCATTTTCTATTTCTTGAACTGGATTTGAACTGAGAAAATCCATTGTGTCGAGCTCCGGACAGACTTCTTTCCCAAGCAGAAGTCCCTGTATCAGATGATTTGGCGTACATACAATATAGTGCACATCCAATGTATCATCACGGCGAATTAAGTGGCATGGTTTATATAATTATTTTAATTCACACATCGATAGTACTGACTTTTGCCTCCCCCCATTTATCTCACTAAGGTAGAAATCCTTATTATTTCCGTAAATTAGGTATTCATTGTTTCTTGTCGTTATCCACGAACTGCTAAAATAATATTAATAGGAGAAGAACTCTAAACCCATAGTCAGTCGAATTGCGTTTGCCAGAACTCACATCCCGTTTCTTACCGACCATCAAGTTGCAGTCAGCACGTTAGACATGCGTACAGAACGAAATAGGTTAGGTTACGAGCAACCAACCAAACTGAATTTGAAAACCCTATCTGCTTTGTTTGAGTGCGGACCTTGGACCTTCCTTTTCGTTCTCGAGTTGAATACACACGGGCGCCCCTTGCCTAACTGGTATGTTGCGGTGTTCGGACGTTAACATTGAACAAATCTTATTCACCTGTTGGGTAGCTTCAGTATGCTGTTAAACAGAGATACAGGTTATATTCCTGCCAGAAGAAAAGCGGTAGAGCGTCCAATGAACTCTTTTCGATAATCTATGATTTGAGTCTGCATTGGAATCTCCGTCGGCTGGAGCTCACAGTTCGACTATTTGATATAAAACGCTTTCTTTTGCCAACCAAGTGATTCATCGCTGTTGTTCAATGAATACTAGCCATCAATTTGTCCCTAGTGCATTTTATTAGGACTACTTGGAAAGAATGATTATTCCCCGGCGAAGGAGATTTCTCGGATTTTTGCGCATGCTATAGCAAACGCTTCGGTGATTCAATAGAAATGTTTTGTGAACGCTAGTCGGAATCATTGCTCGTAACATCCTGTGAAATGCATGAATGTGGTTAAAACGTTTTGTAATATTTTGTGAGCCAATGTTATTCTCTTGTTTCGTTAGTATATACCTGTTCTTATGGGAAATTAACTGTTTCAGAAAGCAAGGGGATGATTGCTCCTTGAAGCCTCACCAAAAAAAGATAGTTTGGAGAAGAACATGCAACGATTTCAAGAATCGCTGTTTCTATTATAAGTAGAAGAATCGGAGAAAGATGCAGTAGATGTATGTTCAATACATTGCGAAACTTTCCTTGAACTTAATCACCTATACATAAATACTTTACCACTAAGCAATATTATTTAACTTGCGGTAGAGAGGTCTTAGCGCATTTTCATCTTCCAGATTCCAACACGAACCGTGAATAATTCAAAAGAACAATTTTTGGTGGCAAATTATGCCACGAGTCAGTATGTAGGCGTCTACCAATTCAAGGGTTTAACATTATCTTTTCCATTATGAATAGATATAATCAACTCATTATCTTAAATCATTACCTCGGAGTAATGAATTAATAATTTTAAACTCTCGGGTACTATACTAGGAAAAAACTTTTAATTCAAATAGGTCCTCATAGTGTCCGAAGCAACTAGCTTGTGCTGGGCCAATGAGGCGTTTGAGGTCTGAGCAAACTCAGACTCGATGCATTATTAAGTGTTGCCTGCATTTCTAGCTTTTTTTTTTTAATTACACAATAATAGTATTGGTTGCCTTTCTCCAATCAATATCGCAGTCGTCTTTTTAGACACAATGTTCCTTCTCATCTTGAGCATGAATTTTCTCTGCGGGGTCCGAAAGTCCTGCAGTGGCTGTAGTCAATCTGTTATTTCAATCAAAATCTCATCGTGAAAGGTCTAATTCACCTCCATTTAACTAGCGATTTGTTATAGTTTCGTCATCGCATTTTTCGCCGAGCACGTGAAAAGGAGCGGGTCTAAACTGTCCTTATCTTACTACAAACTAACAAATTCCAATAACTAATACACTACTTTTCGATACTTGAAGACATGTGCAGAAACCGAAAAAGACACAAACATGCAGGTCTAACAGACCGATATGGTTTTGCTCGGAAACACTTTTTTGAGACAAGAGTACGGAGCAGTATCGAAGACTTGTAATCGATAAGAAACACAAATCTTCAGGTTCAGATATATAATTGATCAGGCATCACATTCTTTTAAATGATGTATAGGTTCTGCATGCTAAACCACCTCAATAATATGCTCACATTGCGCAGGGTAATTTGGAAGCAAACGCGATTGCACTATTCGATGATTTTAAGAATAACTTTTTCAACCATAACGTTTTCATTTGGAATAAAACACGGTTAATTCGAACCGAAGTGGAGTAATCTGCGAGCTCACACAGTCTTCTTTATTGTCATTTTGATTCAAATTTTGAAGTCATAATTTCGTATCTGTGATAATGACTTATGGCGGTCTGTTTCATGGCATCGCAGAAATAAGAAATTGGATTCTACTTTTCATATCATTAACTATGTATCTCGTAATATAAGAGGGCGCCTAAGGTTTTTCAGTTGTTTGTGAGGGTTAAAACATTCCAGCACAATGTAAGAATGTACTAGCCGGAATTGCGATCCCATGTTCAATGGCGCCTTTTTATACCTTATAAAACTACTTCACTAGTACACTGACAAGTATCAGTAATAATAATAATCAGTTTTCGCATAACCTTAGCTTAAAAAATTTCGCTTCACTAATTTTAGTTCACTTGTTACCCATACGCTCAAGTATCGTCGCTTAAGTATCGTTTGCCTAGATTATTTGCTCACAAATCTAACGTTGTACATTGCCCAATTACGATCCAGTTTGTACGTTTGTGTTAGGCTTATTTGTTTCATCTGTGCGCGCGGTAATTTCAAAACTTCAAACGGTGCGCTCGCTGCCCTCTCCTACGTTCGTCGCGTTTCCCTTTCCTGTTCAAAGCAGACGTTCTCTCTGTTATGGGTCAGCAGCACAGCAACAATGTCGTATTTACATTAGACGCTTTAAGGCCCCCCGCGGCCGCTGTACTGTGCTTTGTTTCGCTGCCGTGGCAGGCGCGCTTGCCACTGGTTATCAACAGTAGGGCACCAGTAACTCCGCTATCACGGGCTCTGTACGCCTCCGAGTACATTCTTTCTTGGTTGTACTCTTTCTGTGATCTAAATTTTGTTAAGTTGTAGTTTTCTTCTGCGAACAATGCTGACAGAGCTTTTCCGAGTCAAAAGTGTTCATGTACAGCATATAACGTTCGTTGTACTATTTGATACCATGTAGCTTTTAAGAAATGTGTGTGTATAAATGGCTTAGGTTAGGTTAGATTCTATCGCACCTATGATGATACTGGTGTCTCGGTGTATTCTGATATTGTGCTGGAGGACGAAATGTTACTGTGGAAATGAGTGGGTGCTACCAACGCCTTTTGTGTGGAGTCGGTGCTTGATCGAGCGCTCAGCAATTCTCGATGCGCAAGTGGCTGTTTGTTGATCGAGTTACATTACAGTCTCAGTGCCCTCAAATCCTATCTATTTAACCCGTTAGTCCTCAGTGAAAACCATTAAGCGAAAATCAGTCGTAGGAGGGGATGACATGACCCTTGAGGCCTTAGAGTTTTGCTAGAGTGGATGCTGACTCAAAAAGGTTCTTACGAAAAAGTAAATCATAAAGCTCCACTATAATTTCCCTGCCATTACAGCGATAAGATGGTTTCGGCGTTAATCTCCCGCCTGGTCGTGCTCTTCGTCGGCACGTTGTACCCAGCGTACGGATCTTATAAGGCCATACGAAGCAAAAATCCTCGGGAGTATGTCAATTGGATTATGTACTGGATCTGCTTTGCCCTATTCACATTTTTCGAAACGTTCTCCGACATCTTTCTCGCGTTCTGCGTACCGTTCTACTATGAGCTGAAGATCATATTCCTCGCGTGGCTGCTTTGTCCGGCGACAAAAGGTTCATCGATACTCTATCGCAACTTTGTACATCCGCGCCTAGTTCGTCACGAGCAAGACATAGACGACATGATCTCAACAGCGAAAGAAAATGGTGTCACAGCCATTTGTCAGCTCGGTTCACGAGGGGCACAGTACGCCTCGCAGCTACTAGCATCGACGGCCATCAGAGGACAGCAGGTAAGCTTAACCAGAAATAATTCTTCCAGCATACACAATGCAATTGTTCTACTGACTCTATCATTTATGTGACTTTGATCATATAGATACGCGTCCTTTTACTCTTTCTCTACGTATCCCTCTATTATGTACTTGGATATATGTTAGTTATAAATGACCATTTTTAGTGCATGTAGTCGATGCACTGTGGCCTTGTAGATACTTTTCTAGATTGATACTAATATTATTAATTATCTTTAGCCCTACAAATGCAGCTTTGTCACTGGCTCGACCTCAGTTGACTGCAGTTTTTGGGCAAGCGAATCGAATTGCACTGTTTATAGCACAAGGACGATTGATAAAACAGGCCTTCGCTTATGTTATATCCTGGCTGCCATCGTGTGAAGGCGCTCAATATGGGATGGATCAAGCTAGGACCCAATATGATAGAGTCATTAAGCTGATTGGAAGCACGGAAAACATTATCCTGACAAAAAAAACTGTGTTTTCCTAACCTCGTGTTATTCTCTAAAAATGGAAAGAAATAATACCTTCACGAGCTACCCGTGTTGTTGTGGGCGTAACTAATGTCGCAAAGGTCAATGATCCTTAAAATTGTGTTGTGTGATAAACATTCTCTATATAGGCATGCCATTATGTTTCTGAATTAACCAATAGTTTAATACAAATTCGGGATATCATGAGTCTTCATAAACACTATAAAGGATTATGGCTATTGTGCCGTTTTCTGAAACAATGACGCGTCTTTTATGAAGTTAGCGTTTATTGGTAATAACCAACATTCCTCCCGCGTTATTTAGTATTATGCTCATAATTATTTATAATTGATTTCGGGCAAGTATTAAAATTCGTATTGTTGTAGGCTATTGACCCCCCCCCCCCTTTCACTGCATAATGGAAAATCGAATGCCACTAAGAATGTAATGCTCCGCTTGAAAAGTTGTATCAACATGATTTAATGATAATAAAGATAAACATCATTTTTACTATCATGGTGGAAGGAAGGCGAAAGTTGGGGGGGGGGGGGGGGGGGCTGTTTTCAGCTTACGGTGTGTTTCAGGGCTCTTTTGGCTCCAGTAGCTTTTGCGAGATAGTTTTAGCTCCAAGATAAAAACGTGACCGAACAAATGATTTATTTACGTACAATATTACTTCAATTTGATCAAGAGATAAATAGTCGCTTAAAAATGACACAAACTGTATCTACGTCAGGAGGATAAGCTGAAAGTTAGTACTACGCAGGTGTATCCAGGAAAACATAGTTCAAACAGCTTGGATTTTTTGTGAACTGACATTTCAGAACTCTTCATACTCAAGTTATACAATACAATTAGAAATACAGTACAAACAAAGATATTAAAACATCAAACAAAATGAGGTACGAATTATAGTTTAATGCTGTGACATTAGTGATTATTTGTAAAACACAATGACACTAGCGCTACATGATGTTTTCGAAGCTTTTTGCAATTACATTGACGTATTTGTGACCTATTTCACAATTTAATGAAAAGGCATATTATATGTACGCTGCGGCATTAGAAGATATTCCAGACCTTTTATCCAACTGCTTTGTGTCAGGAATACGTGCTATTACAATCATAGTGTTAGGCTATGGCGTGTCTAATCACTATCTGGTTAAATTAGAAGTTATCGTAATTAGAAAACTATAAGATACTTTAGAAAAAATTTGCGCTTCGAGTACTTTGATCGGACAAAAAATACGGCAACCATCTATATTTTATGTAGTATTAATTTGATTATGTCCTGCCATATGTGAATAGGATTATTAAGATAAATTATAACATAAAGTACTACTTGTATTGGAGCCATATTCACTCTACTTAGGGATTTTTGATAGTACGTTTTATTCGCATATAACACGAGACCCCCGAGTTAATACGAAACGCAAAAAAAATCCGTCAATAGAGGTAAAATCACTCTCAAATATTACTCCATTAGTCAGGATAAAGTTTCGAGAAAATATTTCGGAAAAAGATTCATCGGGCATTAATTCTTACGTTAACTGGTTATTTATACCATCAGTAATTTATATAAGTTACACCACTGATATCTAAGCCTTTAACTTTTCTGGTTAAAAAAGCTCGATGGGCTTTTCACTAGAGAGGGATGTTTGCTGATGATGTCAACGTCCAGATCTGTTCAGACATATGAATATCACTCTGTGACTCGGCATTGTCTCACATTAAGCGATAATAAATTCGTATTTAACTGTAATTATAAATAATGGTTAATTGTTATTTCATAGTAACGGGTTCCTGTAAACAGATACGGATCAAACGTGCCTTACATGATAAAACGTATACGTATTGTACAATCGGTGATCGGGACATTCTATGAATATATTGACGCAAATTTGGTGCACCCTGTGCATGTTCCTTGTGATTTGTGTTTTTACGATTTTATTATCATATTACCGGTTTTTGTAAGATTTTGTGAATGTAAAAAACTTCAAGTAAATTGAACTATACGTGTGCAATACGCTCCAGGTGTTACTTCAGCAGCTCCAACGTTCATATAGCCATGGCGATATAAGAGGCAGTCTACCTGCAATCCTTTCTTCTGTACCTAACGGGCCGACAGGACCCCCATCTTTAGTCGGCGGGTCAGACAGCCTTAATAACAATGATAAACATGAAGTTCGACGGCGAGTCCCAGGCAGTCAAACGACACATGGAGCATCCCGGCGACAAGTTGTCAGCGAGTCACTTCCATTTTCTGATGAAGAAGACGATGATCTGTTCATGATCGACGAAGAACCGATTTCGCTTCAAGAAATGCAGGAAATAGCAGGAGGCGCGAACCATAGAGATGAGCCAGGGTCATCAGGCATAGGCGGTAATACTTCCAAGGATGAGCCACCCAAATTACCAGCCAAAAAGCGAGGTGGGTTGCTTTACTTTTTTTATAACTATGTAAACTTAATTTCAGACAATAATACAAGAGTTAAGACACAAAGAGACACTATACAATAAACCACGACAGTTGTTTGCCGAAAATATGTTTTGGACCCAATATTATTCAAAAAATTACGCACAAACTAAGCTATAAAGTGCAGCGTATGAGGTTATTACCATTAAGTTGTGTATTCATCATTCACAAGTCTAATTAGAAAGAAAACGCCTACTGCGAAAGTATGAACAGATTAAAAAAAAAACTAATTAATTAGATGCACCCATAGACGTGGATACACCAATCAAAATAAACAAATTTAAGCATATTGGGTCTAAACCGTTTGCAAAATGTTAGTACATTTTTTACCAACAGTTTACAGTATTGCTTCTATTTTCATCTTGTTAAGCATCCAACTAAAGAGACTATGCAATTCACGCAAGAGCGCCCAAACGAAACATTTATGCATATTTATTTAATTCAAATTTTACTTGACTAGCTAATGCGCATGTACAATTGTATGCAGTATTTATATATATATATATGGTAGTAAATATCTAGTCTACGTTCTGTCCACATAGACGTGACAAATAGATTTGTTTCATGTCAACGAAGTTCGTCTCTAGTCCTGCGCATCTATATTAACACCGTTAAAGGCAAAAAATAGAGGACTTGACAGATAGTATGATAGCCGTATTATTTGAAAACCCTAAACCTAGTGACAGTTTTTAGGAATAAGTAAGAACTCAAAGGACAATAGCATGACAATAGGGCGAACCAGTTTTTGGCGGCTGAGCCAGGCTCTTGCTTCTGTTTAGTTGGTCGCTAGTAGCTCAGCTCCTTTGATTAACGTTAGTCAGAGATAGTCTGACAGCAGCTGACTCCTGCACTTGTTCCATTTAGTTGTTTCTGTTGACTGTATCGGCTGTTGACTCTGACGACGTTATCATAACGTAGCAGTCATCGCAGAGAATGTAGAAGCAGCAGCCGCTGTAATAGCATTAGAGCGCTGACCTTATACGCGCGCAGAGGCACATTTGTAAGTGATCGCTTGTTTCTGTGAAGCAGATACATAAACTGTGCGTATTAGCCAGGAGTCGTTGTACGACAAAGAACATAAACGCAAACGTGGCAAAGCCCATATGTAAATAGATTGTTTAAATTTTCGTGGCTTTTCCTTTCGGCCAAAAACTGCTCACAATTTTTTACACAAGTACATTATTCTAGGTTTTATACGCTATGGAAACCGAGAAACGATATAGCACAGTTATAGGTATTAAGAACTCTAATGGTTAAAAGAAAATTTTACTATGATGATCTAGTTGAATATTACTTTCTAAATTTGACCTGCTTGATGTGCTAGAAAAAGAACTAATTAATATGTATCGAAGTATGTAATACAAGACTAAGCTTTTTATGTAGAATCAGTAATTATTGTCGACTGCATATGATTATATATGAAGAAACTGAAAATGTACATGTGTGAATGTCCAGTAACTGATAATATTGAATGAGTGAACTAACCTAAATTTACACCTCTGGTGGGATGTTGCATGTGTGCTTTCATGGTATGCTTTGTTGTGCGTTTGCTTCTTGGTTTTTGTTTGACCTCGCGTGTGGATGGTCTCTCTATGTTCTGTTCTTGATATGTACTTATTTCGTCGACAAGACGGGAACCATCTAGGCTATACCGTCGAGATGGCGAGTGATGATAGCAGTGACGAAACAGAGGACAGTTCCACGGATCAGACCAGTCAAGATGAGGAGATGGACGACGATTCTGGTGGCTTCGTAAACGATAATTTTTTTCGCGGTGAGAGCTCGAATTAACAAGATACTCAATACACCGATTTAGTCGTCAGCATGAGTTAGATATGATAGTATATTTAAACCAAGTTTAGTTGTTTGTCTGGTCCTTCGTTTGGAAACGAAGCATCATTTCCAGATAAGTTTCCATTGTCGGTCAATAGTTTATGCAGTTTCTTTGCTCTGTTGGATTCAGTAAATTTTACCGTACTAACGCGATTGTGAATTACATAGGATTAGACGTTTCAACCTAATAAGAACTATTAGTTTTCTATAAAGGGTGTAATAAGGCTAAGCTTATAGTGGGGAAAGATTAAACCCCAGAAACTTTCAACATAGTTTTTAGTAGGATTTAAATTTAAATGGGTGCTGCGTTAACAATAAGCTGGCCTCTCCACTTGACAACATGTTATTGATTATATACGCAACTTAGTTTTTTTCCATTATAAACCTGTTTTCACCGCATTCTCTAGAGCATTTGGAATTCCCTTCAGCATTGTTGATGGTTTAATTTTAAATTATTAGGAAATGTTGTTACGAGCTGTTACACGCCATTCTTAGAGCAAACCTGCTCTAAATTCATGTACGGGTTTTGGTGAGGGGTTTAAACGGAGAATTGTAGGATAGTTTTACATAAAAAAAGCCATGATAATGATTTGACGATTCTGTTGTATATTACGTATTTGCTGTACCGATGTATCTAGAAGCGTAAAGAAAAGGTTTGTGGGGCTGAGTAATTGAATAGTTTCGACCAGAATTGCGTCGTGAATTGGGTTTCTTAACTTTAAAAAGTTAACATGTTTGTTCGCTGTGATAGCACGTAGTAAAAATTAATAGGACAGTTAATACCCAAATTAATAGCTGCACTGTCAAAGGCTTTCACTTGCCTGTTGAATGATATAATTTTAAACTGGTAGGTACTGCATTTTCCAGCTTCCATTTTTAATGGAGTAATAATAATAATATTAATAACTCTAATAATAATAATAATAATAATTAATAACTGAGACTGCTTATTCATGGAAACGCCAACTATTATTGGCTATCATGGTCAAAATAGATTGATTGCGGTTCTTAAATTACTATATATTTATTCCATGAGTGCAGTAATATAAGCCTGTCTTCCCGATGCAGCTAGCCTAAATATATATATACAATTATGTACATATTAAGTACAATTATGCTCGATCCTTATGAATCAATGAGAAAGCACAGGTTTACACTCTTGTAGCGGTTTATTGTTTGACGGACGTAACGGGCGTACACGGACAATAGTCTACAGTACATTTTACTACACCATGCCCTATATAAAAATCCAATTTGCCCATGACGTTTTGCATAAGGCACATGGCATCGTCTTTATTAGCAGTGGTATGATTTATCCTATATGCTGTTTCCTGATAAGTATTCTGATGTACGTTGATGCACTGCAGCCAATTTCTTTTCAAGCTACTACCTGGTTAAAAGTCGCTTTGAGCAATTGTTTGTTTGCAGGCATATAGATATTGAACTTGAAGTGCTTTCATCGTGAACGAAGAAATTATCCTTTTTCAGTTATCAGTTTCGCTAATGCTTTACTTTGAGCGATGGTTGTTGATGATATATTTACCCACATCTTCTCCGTTTAAGAAGTTTTCGTAACCGATTGCCTCGATTGAAGGGGCCGGACAATCGAATTGAACACGTTTTCACGAGTGCAAATGCTATCTAGAATGTAAAAATGTTTAAAATGTACCATGATTTAAAGTACTAACTAGTTAATCGTATAGCAATTGTCAGCGATTGTAATTACGAAACATGCGTTGTTACTCGACAACTAGTTCCATAATCACTACAAGTTAATTCAACACAGACATTAGAAGCACCCATATTTTTGCTAATATTCTTGTATTAAATATGCATGTAAGCTGGTGAAGTCCGATGATGGTATAGTAGGTCAATGACACGGTTGTCATCCTCAGTGTTGTACAATTCTAATACGTAGGTAAAATGTGATATGTAAGTGAGAAAAGAGGAATAATAAATTTGTCTGGAGTTCCTTATTGATTCTTATTCACCCAAGATTAGATTTTCAAACAAAAGCACACGCATGTATCAAACGATAATCCATTATAACTGTTGTCGCTATATTACCCGCGATAAAAAATAATTCTATTATTTCTGTTAGTTAACGTTAACAAGTTCTAGCGTGGAACTTTTTGGACATCGCAGCTATAGATGAAACACAAAGCAGCTATCTCTCCCATCCATTCGTATTATGTGGATGAGTACTAAACCTTTAGCGGATTCCTCACAGTCACTTCTGAGTCGAACATTGTAAATTGGTTTGATACATATTATCATTGATTGTAATGTTTTGATAGCTATTATCACTGTTGACCGGAGCTACAAATCACTTCAACAATATTTACTAATCGGGTGAGACCGTGTATGCGCCACTGACAAATGGGACCCCATGTATCCGTCCCTTGCTTTCACACCGATTACTCAGCTTCGGTTCAATATGCAGTCGATGGTAATAATGATGGCGAAGCGAAGTGGAGACCTTTTCAAGGAAGCTGGCCCTAGCACTGGCCGTATCGAGCGTAACCGCGACTCTTGCTTATTAATTGTGGCGTTGCAGATGCGTTTGTTTCTGTTGCACAGTCACGGCTTGTCCAAATATCCGACCGTCATTAACGCAACTGACAATTAGACCCATCAAAACAATCGTTTCGTTCCAATACAATACTAAAAGGACTGACGTTGTAGCGCGCGATCCTGGCTGGCTGGCTGGCTGGATGGATCCCAGTACCTTCTGCACGTACGGCAGCAGATCTCTAAGTGATATGTTTTTTAACGTCTGAAAGAGAGATACCGCATTAGACAAGTCGTCTTAGAAACGCGTCTTTAGCACTAAGAAGGTTACAACAGAAAATTTCCGAAATTAATGATCGGTTAGCCGATAGAGAGACACATTTGCTTCTGATTTTCCAGTTTCGTTGAGTAGACACTAAGGCAAAGAGGAGTTTAAATGGCTGTCCGTTTTGGTGCATTGTTATCAGCAGTGTGGCTGTGTAACCCTCAATAGCAGAAAGTATTCTCCTTGGTTATATAACTAATTAGTACTAATGTTATACATACAGATCTTCTGGAATTAATAAGAAGGCTAACAAATATGCGCTGTACAACAATTATCGTAACTTGATTTTAATTAAGCTCTTATTTCTGTTACGGCCTTGTAAAAGGCATAGTGAAATATGTTAAAAGACTGCAATCTGCTCTATACAAACGATTTCACTGTATTTTATTATTAGATTTCACTGTTTTTTTTTATTATTTGCGGCCATACTATTATAGAAATAGTTTGCTGCTGCTGCTGCTGCTGCTGATGGAGAAAGAAGTGTCCGAACATTTTCTTAGCCTTTAGATTTTTAGCGAATATTATAATCGATGTGTTTATCACTTTCTCCAAATGGAACGAACTAGGGACCCGTGTCCTACGAAAAGTGTCCTATACCATTGTGCTTTAATCAATAATCACGCGAAGTCTTCTCAACAATAATATTAATGTTTAAGTAGCCTTCACAACGGTCCACTGTCATGATCATGGTCAGCTAATATATCACTTCGCATTGGAATTACATAGACAGCAGAGAAAAGCAGATACAATGCTTATTTATCCATAATGATTCTACATCATCCTGTTGTTATCTGTTTTCTGCTTCAGTTGTATGGGCATGCCTAAACATGTCTTCTAGTGCTATCAGATGTTAGTGGGTTGTATTTCCGCTTGTGGCAGCGGACAGTTACAGCCCACAGTGTCCACGCGTGTTGTGTGATCAACCAATGCTCACGAAAAATAGAAACTCTTAAACTAATTGCTTTGAGCGGCCTTCTTTGTGCGGTTGCAGTTTCTGCTACTACTATTATTAAATTGAAGGCTATTAGGCGTGACTGTTTGTATATGGCTGAGGTTATTGCCTCATTGTGGTAGGCCACCTCGCTGATGAGGAGGACGGTATTATACAAACGCAGGTTCCACACCTACAGCCAGCACCTGACTTCGGACTTATGGCCGTCGTCTGTAACGTATACGTATGGAAGACAATGTGACTCCATGCATTTGGAAAGCCACTACTTGGAATCTGCGTTACGTCCAGGTTACAAGCGGCTTTCATGCTCAGGTTACACAGAATAAGGAATTTAAATTTTTCTCGTCCTTTTCGCTAAATATTACGGCGTTAGATCTTGTTACATGACAGAGGTGTGTTATACTTGGTTGTGGCGTATATTTGCCTGTCATGCAAAATAACTCGTAAATGCGATACAGAATCTGGACGTCGTTAGGCGGAGGGGGCTAACTTGCGACGCTGCCCGTCGATACGGCAAGAGTTGCAGGGACCTGACTGTATGATAAGGTTTCGCCGATCTATTGGATGCGGATGAACGTACAAAATAGCTGGCGCTAAGACGTGTCCTCCTGACTAAGGAAAGGGCTTTAAGCGAGACTTCCCGATAGACCGCAAATATCAACCACAGACACCCGACTTCAAACAAGTCAGATCGGGTATATATACTTGATGAACGACCAATCGTATTATGTAGAGGGACTTAACGAAAGCATCTGTATTTATAGGCTGAAGAAGTTTTCAGAACATATTATTTTCAGTCTCTCAAGCGAACGACTCGTCACGTGACAATACGGTTTTCATGTGCGTACGTGCGTTCATCGCTTTTGTCAATAAGCAAATCTAAAATCTCCTAATACATAATTTAAAAACATTTATGGCTACTTAAATCATTTAAGACAGGAAGATGAGTTGTATCACGAGGATAGCCGGTATCGGTCTGAGCTCAATTGTAACGAATCTATTTTATTGTGATATTGTTCCCGCCCTCGCCATCTACTCGGCCTTTTTTAATACGGCACAGTGATGTTGGGTCATGTTAATGTGAGTTCGTCCAGATTAAGCCTTCCACTGGTGAGATATTATATATGGTAGAAACACATCACGACGAGTCGCTTGATTACTCCGAGAACAGCTGACTTGCGAAAAAGTAAATGAGGCTTCTGTCGCGGCAATGACAGTAGTACCTCATTTATGGAATTACTGGAAAGCGAGATTAAAAGGCCAAAATGCGGTAAGATATTTTATGATCAAGAAAAGGATATTATTATATATATATATATATATGGGTATTGTAAACGTATTATTGATTAGGCCCTTTCAACGCTAACGAGAGAGCATTTTGCGCATGCTCGTGTTGACTACTTATTGCAACTTGTTGGTGGAAGCTAAATTTCTATTCCATCTATCACTGGCGAAAACTATGTAATTCCTAACAAAGATACCACTGAAAATGTCTAAATAAGTTTTACTGTGCCAACCATAAAATACGCGCTCCAAATGTAATAATCATCAACGTATTTTTGGATTCCCCAATATATATATATATATATATATATATATGCATTACAAATATTTCAAATTACCGTCGAATACGTTTGAAAGCGCTCTTATCATATTGGTTCTGGTAAATGTCATAAATGATTAACGAAAAAACTACACTATCACTAAATAACAGGGCATTCGCGTTGTATGAAATAGATTCACAGGCTTTACTAAGTTTTTACAATCAGTAGATGGAAGAACCTCACCTATAAAACAGAAAAAAGTCTTTTTAATCCGGAAACTTCTTTGATACACAGGCCTCTCTAATGGCGCCTGGGAAGTTAGTGCTTTATATTGTTTGAAACGGATCAGTTTTGTCGTTTTAACTCAGTCAACCAGCTCAGTCAATTCGCTTTCCTGATCTTCCTTTATTAATGATACAGAAAAAAATCTACTTCTACTTCGGCCAGCTGTATGTGGGCAAAATTCTGCTTCTGATCTTTCGTTGCTATTTACTATATCATCATCGCCCTCAGTTCTCCGTGTCTATCGCCGCCGGATTCGTGGGGTGCCACGCCTGAGAACAATGGACGGCCCGGCGATCGCTCCCTATAGCAGTTACGATAGTAGCGGTCGGGCCGGCGTAGTCTTTACTGCCGCTGGCAGTTTATCGGCTAGCGGCTCCGGCCCACCTACTTAACGTTCGGACCGATGTGGGCGGTTTCGGGTGATTACTTTAGCGTCCGTCGGATAGATGAGGGAAAGGGAACCAGAAAAGATGACCTGAATGACAAACACGATGTACCAATTGAACAGTAACGCGGGAGAACATTGAAGAGACCACAAAAGGCTGACATTATTACAATTTGTCCGATATAGAAATGGGAAGTCATGTGTTATAGAGCATTTTGTCCTACGTAAATGAATCGATGTTGTAAATGTGACAGACTGTTAACAGACTGCGGCAAAATGGCTCGGGTAGATGCTAACCATAGTAGACTGCGAGGGAGACAAAGAAAGCCTTCTTTCTTGAAATACTGACTACAACCCAACTGTAGTTTTTGTAATTGCCAGTTGATCTATACATGACAGACGAGAGCCAGGGCGCTGTTTCATTGGTAATGGATCAGCTTTCGATGATCGCAAATCACGCGCCGTCGATCAGCCCCGGTTGTCTGCGATCAGCAGGAACAGAATCATTTGCCCGGGGAGAAAAAGCTGTCGACGACGCCTCCGTCTTGCCTTAGTTTTCGAAACCGGTGTCCGTTTACGAATATTTTAACATGGAGCATCAATATGATACGTCTGCAATAACAGACGACTGAAGTGACATAGAAATCACTGGCTTGCATATGTGGTATGTGTGTGCAGGGGGCCTACACAAGCCGTTATTCTGCACTTGTGGTCAGTTCATAAACTAATCGTAGGTAAAATAGCACTGTCAGTAAGCCTTATCTGATCTGTGGGCCTGTGGGTAGATGCATTATATAAATAGCTTGTATCAAGTAAGCTTTTTTAGAATGAATTAGATCTGATTACAGTGATAAAAGCCATATGTGCTTCCGTTTAGCTGTTTTGCTCAGAATGAAGAACTATTAGTTGTTTGCGGTTATCTAGATTTTGTTGTTCTTCTTTTATTTTTATACCAGGTTGTCGTCTCCTATGCCAACCGTTAGGGCTGTGGCTTTTCGAGTACTTATTACGGGTCTGATTTAATGATCTTTAGGCAGTCGCCAGAAGTTTGCTCGATGTTAAAATAATGTTGTCGGCATATCGCCTAATAGTGGTTTAGGTGCAAGGACGCGTTCGCAATATTAGCCAAAGCCAAACACATTCCTTTTTCCCATCTATTCCTTTCTACAGAACTACAATGCAATAATGTTATTATTTCGTCGTACTATAATTGTAAAGCAACACGTAACCATAGAGGCCCAATGCTTTGACTAAATAAACAGGTAATGATACCAACAAGGTATTAGTTTCCCACATCCCATTCGTAAAAGGTAGGAACATTAAAAAACTTTCAATGCTTTTCGATACATTGCACCTCACTCTGTAACATGAAGGCGTTTCGACATTTTGTAGTGAACATTTATTATTACCGTACCTTATCTGTCTCTTTTCGTTCTTTTGTCCAGAGTACTAATCGTTTTTCCCTGCATACATGCGTCGTTGAACGCGTATTATTTTGTATAAACTAACACTAATGAGAATCTGCGTCCAACGCAGATGAAAGGATCGGGGCTTCCTTTACCGTGCGTAACCGCATAGATTCCTTAGAAGCATCTACATTATCATTGACATGACGCTACACGGATGAGTGGCTCTCTCCCTTAGTGGTCAACCTATTAATAGCAATAGCCCATCGACATTCGATACAAATCTGGAGGAGTGGGTAACACTTTCTTTTCATGCAGTGGCCATTTTGGATGTTTTTGTATAGCGATAAAGCACGATTCCGGATTTAAATTATCATAGATAAATAGATTAGTAAAGCCTTCTTTACAGATATGTGTTGTCGATAGAAAATTAATTATGTACGGTTACCATGCGAAACGATGTAAAACATCATATGGCTGAACCAAACTATACGTGTCGGCAAAAAATTGCTAATTGTTCCCGCTTGATTCTGTGCATAACTGGTCAATTTGAAAATTTTGATTGCCTGTTCCAAAGGCCGTTTCTATTTTTGATTTGCTGTTCGTTTCCGATGCATCTTTAAAGTACATTTTGTCTGCTATTTGCTTGTTTGTCTGAGTAAAGCGTTTTTGGAGATATCTGTCAATCCGACTCTATAATCGGGCTCAATAAAACATCGACGTTTCTCTTCGCTTTTCGTGTGAGTACGAGCCGCCAACTATTGCTCGTTAGAGCAAAGTCGAATAGTTACCTCGGAAGGTCCAAGCACTGAAGTGAGCTGCGGTCAAGAAAATACAGTGAGCTAAGATCTCCGTCTATTTGCTAGCTAAGTACAGGTGTCACGCAGCGCTTGTGACGAATGACATTGTCGGCGCTGCTCGGAAGTACAATTCAGGATGGAAGTTTTGGTTCTTTCAGATAACATTAATGGCGTCATTATGACAGTTTGGTATGTTGGCTGATAAAGGTAAGGAAGAAGGTAGCACATATACTAGCCGCGTCTTGCGTGGTTAACATTTTTGTTTCGGTTGATGCTTATGATTTCGGTAGTTTCAGAATTTCCGGTGTTTAGGCTATAAATATGGAGGGCAAAGTTTATAGATAGTCATCACCAATAGAGAAAAATGTTCCAAGCTCACACTTATTCAAGTTGCATGTGAACGGTTTTCGTAAATTCCTAAAGCGAGTTACTAATATGAATATATATATATATATAAAAAAAAAATATATATATATATATATTTTTTTTTTTTATTAAATCAAGTATTTTTCTGTAATTGCTAGTTGATCCTTGGCGGCCGCATTGACTGGCCTTGATATTATGTACATACCGACCCCATTGGATGATTAAGGATGTTCAAATCAGGTTGACGGTAAGGTCGACAAGGCACGTTCAATCGTCGATCGTTTATATTTGCTATCTCCAAGCAGCATTTAATTAAATGCCGTATAAAAGGCCCAAAAGAAATGATTTAAGCGAATGACACCAGAGCTGACCATCGTTACGATGCTTGCCAATAGTGCTTATTACTGATGAAATGAAGCTCTCAATCACGTGCAACGATAAAAAATTTACTCACTTCATAATTGTTGTCTAAACAGTCGAACTATGTCGTTGGAATTTTGTTTCTGATGAAGATTTTAAAGTAAATTATTCGATTCAATCACTGAACTGCGCAACATAGTCGAACAAATGGTAAGAGTGGCTTATCCACTGAAGACCCACTGCTGTCGGTCAGTTTGGCTGCATGATAATGGTTCGTTCTTCCAATTTATGACTATATAAAGATAATAATAAATACTGTGCTGCAGCTAAATTGGCGGGCAGCGATGTCAAAATTTTTCTCCAACCTGCAGTTATGGTGATCGGTTATCAGTACGAACTATGTAGGACAATTTCGTTTGCCATTCAGTGGTGCTAATAAACTGTGCTGCTTGCATAGAGAAAGTGGATATTTTGCGGTTATTTTTGTGATATGTAGATGAATTCGGGTATTTGTTCCTTTGTTATAGCAACTTGTTTGGCAGGGAATCGCCATTTTTGTGTACTAGCTATCTTTCTAGTTCTTAGTTTGCTGACTAGTGACAAGTATATCGTCTTAGTTTTGTTTATGTCACAAAATTTTGCATAGACTTCGGATCCCGAAGAAGAAACCAGTTTTCCAAATCTTCTAAAATACATTCTCATTATTCGCAGGACCAAAAAGCTTTCGAAACAGCTCTTTATGAGTATAACGCGCGTGTGAAGAAATCCATAACTAAGTGTATCACCTAAAAGCGGCTTTCAGCTGAAGAAGTGCACACCATTTATCATCTCGAGATCAACAACGATTGCCTTAAGTCATGTTCGAAGCATGATTATTAAATAGATTGACATCTAGATCAAAGTGTAGATCTCTTAGCCATAATCTTTATTTTGATTTGCCGCCTTAGCTTTTTTGCATCGGCAAAAAGGCGGTGTCGCGAATTCACCGTTTTCTAGACATATTCATTTTTCAAGTCTACAGCCTCTTTCAAGCCTCAAGGTACAATTTAGTGATTCTAACAAATATATGACAATGATCTTCGTTTTAAAAGAATATGAAAAAGCAAAAAAAATGCATGGCTTTACGGTAAACGGTTTTGACTTTTCATCGTAGCATGAAAACCTAACTGCTAATACCTTTAGACAGAGTGGTGCGAAATTTAACTACATAGTAAAACTCTTATATGATCCGTTCTTATTAGCTTTACAAGTATTGCTTAAACTACCCCATTTGTGAATCTCCGCTGTCCTTTAAAGTACTAGGACAATCATTTTTATTGCTTAAAAAGGCCACATTTTTAGCAGCTTCTCATATATATAAAACTTACGTATCTTTGCCAGCAGTTCACGGGTCGCCGGGAGCAGCGACAGCGAAAATTTTGGTCCACTCTGTAAGCCTTTTGTCCTAAAATTTCATTAGCAGAAAATAGGAAACTAATAAACAAAAAAACAGCATTATCCTCTTAATTATTTGGTAATGTATTGTCCGCGCATATATTCATAGCTGTCGACCTAGATTAGTCCATTCAGTGTTCACTTTGTTTATATGATCATATCAGCGGTAAATGATATCGAAGGGCGATTGCTAAAATTTATTAAATCTACGGAGCCGTTGGCAACATTAGTTTGTCTCATATTCTAGATCGGCACCCATCTAAGCCATCCACTTCGCGAATAATAGTGAACATCTCTTTCTGTAGTAAGTGATACGGTTGTGCTAAGAACTCTGGCATATAACGGTATGTTATGATAAAATTAAAGTGTTATGTATAGAATTCGAACAAAGTTCATGTCCATCTCGATATGTCAAAATAAATTGTACTACGCCAATTACGAAAAATTTTTGAAGCATCGGATTATAACGAACACAAACATTTTGGAGCAGACGTGTATCGCACTTCGCCATGTTATGACTACGAAAGTGTTCTTATTCTAGAAACAGAACACGCTATGCCGTTTATGAAACGGTTGTTTGAAAAGGAGGTTTGTTTTTACGCTGTATCCATTGCAAAGATTTTAGGCTTGCAGCTTTATGCCTTCGCTTAGTTTCGGCTTCTGGGTACCATCTGATTGATACTGGTGGTTCTTTTGGGCGACTTCTAATACAGGCCTAGATTAGGACAAAACCTTTATCTTATTTCGGCAATATTTTATATACAGACCACAACTTACTGTAAATACAAATCGATTCTAATCACTTCTGTTCTACTAATATATTGTTGCTGGAAACTGTCAGGGATGGAAGAACTTTTTAAAACGCAAAAGCGACCCCTAATAATGTTCAGTTTTCGAATGTTCTATTAGACGTGACCTAGTGTGCTTGTATTGCTATATGTATTATTATAAGGTCACTTAAGTCATAGACGGTAGTTTATCATCGATTCCAGACAAGCAGATAGGTAGCCTTGAAGCTAATCAATTTTTCATTGAAAGAAAGACAACTTAATTTTTGCATCCTTTTCTGTTAGCTAAAAACTGACAGATTAGCTCAAAGGTGTCAATATTATGCACCTGATAAAAGGGTTGCTAGAAACCATCTTCTTATCACCCCACCCAGGCACTATCTTGGCGTCACTGCAGATACAGCTTTTACAAGAAATGTTATAATCATCTCCGACGTATATTTATTCAGTATTAGAAGAATACATAAAAACTAAATTTAGAAGATTCTTATCCAGTCGGGCGTCTTCGGTAAACAAGCGGTCTTACAGAATATTCGGTAAGAAGTGTACAGGTAGCAAGTCACTTCTTTGTTCTTGTATTGTAATTATTTGATTGTTCGTGATACTTCCAACCTTTTTTCTGAAAACCACATTTGCCGACTGATCTCAGGGATAGGTGGGATGGTCCAGGTGAGAGAGCATCTGTTTGGGGCTGGCTGCCTCAGGCAATGTTTAACTGAACGTAGAACTCAAACATTCATACATGAAAGCTGAAGTGTTCAATTTTTAGGAGTAGCAGCCTTAAGATCCCAGATCCGCCAGTTAAAAGAGTAAAAATTCAAGCGGAAAAGTGGTAAAACTTAGTGAAGGAGCTGAAAAAAATCTATATATACTCGTTATCTATTAAACTGTAATGTCAGCTGAAATGAAGTTTTAGAAAGTGGAAATTTTGCATGCTTCTTTTGTGATTCACGTAAGAATTTACTAAAGAAATTTTTTTTGCCAGGTGCCTCGACAAGTGCAAAGGCATCCGAAAAATATTATGCCATTGTCGAACACCTATAAGACCTGACCAGTAGCATTCAGAAACCGAAAGAATAGATACAAACACACATTTGTTTTTCAACGAAGAAGAATAAAAACGACTGATATCTACACAACCATCCAATTTATGTTGGGACAGACTATTTAGATGAGACCGCCTTATGGAGATCCGTGGTTGTTCAAGCCAATAATGTTTCCTGTACACACTCTTGTTTATTGTATGACGCCGACAGCTATTTTTAATAGTCCAAAAAAACACCCCAAAAACACTATGATTTGACTGAATTCACCTTTTCATCAGAGATGACTAACCGACATTTAATTGATTACAACGAGACATTATTATAATTGAATCATATGAGAATCATCTATCTCTTAATCACTCGTTTGTCGTTCATTTTCTGTTCACTGCTATACGTAGTGCCATCTACACCATCTTTGAATCTGTCGACGTCATTTGAACGGCCTTCACCTAGCCTCGGCCGATCCTACTCGACTTCTTCGGCAGGCGCAACTCAAATTTGGTTATCAAGCTCATCGGCATCCAAATATTCGGTGTTTTTAAACGGGATCGATACTTCCGCTTCTAGTAGGCCATCTGCAAGTGCAAAAAGACCGCTATCGGCCATTAGTTTAAGACATAACCGTCTAACGCGATATGATACACAGTGAGACACATAAGAGTCAATGAAAACGCTCTGAAGAATGTTGGTGATCAATCTTCATTCTTGGATCATCCGGGCAATTTGTCTCTTAGGAGGGCTGCGATACTCTTGGACTTCCTTTGCAAACGGTTGTATTTGTAATTTTGTGATGACTTGCGACGAACTCCCACACCTTACAAAGTCAACCGCTGAAATACTGTCGAAATGACAATTGTGGGTGAAGGACAACAAAAGCCGCGGACTCTTCGGGAAAAGTACCATGGCCAGAGTAAGCATACGATTCCGGTTCTGGTTGGAACGAAAGGCGTAATTTAACCCGGGATCAAGTCCCACTAAGCACCCCACCAGCGTCAGCATGAGACGAACCTTAAGCTTAAAGTGTTCTCTGATGGTTAACATCATCCCCTTCGTTCATATCCAGTCCATATGAGTGAATCGTTACACTAATTGTTCCTTAACAAACCTCTATATACTAACTATATAATTAGCTTAATTGTGCTGTACTAATGGTTTAGAAAATCAGTGATATAATGACTATATCACATGGGCATACTTCTACTCTGACGAGATGGATTTTAGTGAGTGTATCGAGACAAAGCGTGTTATTATGGTAAATAGGATTATACATGTACCGCCCTTCTTCAGCCAATGGAAGATGTTAGTTAACAGGTATAATAAACCGATAAACTTTAGGTGCTGCTAAGTACTTCTACAAGTAGATGTTTTACATTGACTTCAGCCCCATGTCCCCCTAGGTATTTAGCTATAACATAGGTTTGCGGTTTTGCCATTGTTAGCGTATGACAAATACTAGAAAAAATGAGCAGTACCGTTATGTTGAAGGCTGATTATTTCAGCACGGAATAATAATGTATAGCTGGACGGCGTAACCTAGACTATTAGAAAAATCTGTGTTACCGCTCCCGATGCTTTGAATCGTTTGCAACGTACTTTGCAGCAGCATAACTTGGTAATCAGGAAAGTTGGCTAAGAAGACGAACTGAGTAGACCTTTATTATTATTACAATGATGTAACGGACCACTTTGAAAAACTGGGCAGCTATTATTTGTCTGCTGCGACAATGGCGATCGTATCGTCAAGCGCTCGCAGGTCACAATACGCAACCGTGTTTATGACTAATTGAAAATTCGTATTCGTCTACAGAGACAACCATAAACCGCCAGCCGTTAAATCTAGACATTTCAGGTTTTACTTATTCCGGTCATATCGATCTTGATGTATTAGCTGCGAATATGTATGTACTCATACATCCAATTATCACTAGAACAATAGTATCTCCGTCGTGCGGCATTTGGGTGTTCTTTGAAAGTAAAATCATTCATCCCCTGCTTTGGATTGCCTACCAGCGTGATGCCCGACTATTATCACTGACATCCTAACAGCAATCATCTTATTTAGAGATATTTACAAACCGCGCCTGTATACAAAGTGTGTTTTCAGCCTGTGCTGCTTGTCGGAACTACTTTCCGATACAGCTGCGACGACGTAATATGGTGTTGAATTAACTGTCAAAAGTACGTGTTTGTGTTCGCTTTTTTCCGGTAAATTTTCCTTTGTTCTCCAGGGGTTACTCGCCGCCGTGGCCAAGATGACGTAGACTGGAAGCCGTTTCCCATGGTTCCCGAGAGAGAAGTAAAGAGACATAAGAGAATAGTAGCTGGAGAATCTTCAATTACTACACGGGCAGCCGCCAAAGCCTCGAGAGATTGTCGGAAATAGAAACGTAATTGGACGACACCCTTGGACGGAACAGTAAATCTTCGTAAGCAGGCACCTGTACAATGTAAAGTAGTGTGAGAAAGAGCTGGTTCAACGAAACAGAATCGGATCCGACGAGAAGGTGGACAGCCGCTGTGAATATAAAGTGGATAAGCAATGTGGATTACCTTACATGACCATGATAGGTATATTTTTTTCTGAGAAGCTTTCAGACGACCTGAGGCTACATATGACAGTAGTTTGGGAGGTAACAGAATCATATTTCGGACAGTGAACTTTTTTCAGAACGCTCTGTGATTAAAAAACAGACTTAAATCTTCAATAAAACTACTTCATGAAATACATTCATTACTGCCTTTCTCTGTCGTTATACCCGCTAAAGCAAAGCATACTTGGTGCAACAGATTTATGAAATTTTTTTCCTTAAGTGCTTTTTACAGTGAGTGTATTTGCAAGTGAGGGTATATGCACGAGCAAATATGACATCCGTCCGAATGTTATTTTAGTTTAGACGACTGCAACCAATACATTATATCATTGGACTATTCAACAATTTTAAGGACGCAATAGTATATTTATCATCAGTTTACCTGATTTCTGATGAATACCTGACAGCTGGTGTGATATGGAAGGAGCGAGATTAAACGTTTCCTCTTTTTACGGGAAATTTACTCAAGCTTGTCTATCCCGAGATACTTTTAAAGGGATCGTCATCGTCTGAATTATTAATGCAACGTCAGTAGAAATAGAAGGATTTCTAAGATGTCAAACGTAACAACTTTGTCTAAGTTTTGAGGTAATAACTTATTCGAATATCGCATGCAGTTTGTTGATTCGCTCGTTAAAGATTCGTTCATTGTTTTATCCGGCAATGCCATAAACAAAATTTGAGACCTATACATATTTTTGTGTTAATAATACGGCTGTATGTGTTGTGCACTAAGGTAACTAACGTGATGCGGCTGCACGCCGTTGAACTGGGAGCAGTGGTAGCGTGTTATGCAGTACTTAGTATGAAGTCGTTCGAGAGATGGTGTTGCACGGCGATTTTAATGAGAGTAATGCTACAACGCTCACTGATTCTGGAGTGCCATAGCGGCCCACAAAGTGCATGCGAAACATACTGAGGTGAAGCGTCGAAAACCGATGGCTCATTCATCGAGCAAAAGAAGTTCGTCAAAGCTCGACGCATCTTTGCATTACGATATAGACTAATACAGAATTCAGTCTGACAAAAAAGCAGACTGCGTTTGCTGCACCACTGATAGAAAGGCAGGAAAGAAGAAAATACAAGATATGTACAAATACATATTTTAATGCGATTTAATCGACGGAGGAGTATTTTGCGATTTTAATGATCTGATATATATATATATATACATACGGTAGCTATAGTACACGTACGACATAAGTGCCTCTATAGAATTTCGTTTGTACTGAACATGTATACATGTGAATTCATATTAAAGAAATGGAATGAGTCTATTGAATTGTAATGTGAGGATAAAAAAAACAACGTATGAAGAGTATATCTACAAAAACGCGTATTGTTATTTATTTGTATAATAGGACGCAAGCTTCTTTATATGTAATTTTTATGCGCAAAATTTTTCATTAGATGAGCAAAGTCGCATAGATCAAACGATTGTATTATTAGGACGGCGAAAATTTTCACTGAATAAAGTTTGAGAACCTATCCGCCATCCAAACACAAGTATATTCACAAAGTTCATCGTTTTAGGGTAAAACGAGCATCGAAGAAGCCGAAGATATATTATTTTTTATATAGATAAGCATATATATGTATATGTATGCATACGGAAGCTTAGAGGATAAATCTTTGTAAGTAATCCTTTGTTTAGCGTAGTATTGGGTATATATATGTACTATCAAAACTAAACTTTTCGAACTTAGTCACAACAAAAAAATATTTAAAGTGTGCCTACTGTTCCAATTCAGTAAGATACATTTATTTTTATTTCGATTCCGGTAATCATGTTTTCCAGAAATGAATGATGCATAATATAATTTAGCAAGTATATATTTCACAAGCTTGTTCGTTTAAAATAGGATGTCTAGATTATTCGTTTGATTAGGATTGAAGTTGTCGACATTTGACTTAACACAATAATTTCCTGGCCTTGCAAGCGTCCCTGCCAGTACGTTATTTTACGGTGGTTAAAATTCCTTGACACTGGGCCAATGGACTGCTGATGTTAGACACAAATATTGTAAAAAAAATCTCAAATTGAGATTTAATCTACTAAAGGGGCAAGTTAAAAATATCAATTATCAAACTTTTTAACCAAGATACAACGTTAGTTTCACATTGAAGAAGCACCGAATAACGTCCTTTTTGATTTTCATTTACAGAATAATCACCACTAAATGTTTGCAAATTGCTCTAGGCGTGTTGCCTATTTTGACAATGGATTAAGTCAATGGGAAGTAGCCTGTACGAGAGAGGTCCAGCAGGCGATAACTGCTACGAAAGTAGTGATTTAGAAACCAAACAATCTCTGAATAATCTGTTTTTGATTGTGCGACTTAGTTCTTTATTACTTGATTATCCCGTTAAGTTTAAAGCAAATGTAAAGGATTCAAGATGCAACGCACGTAGCACTACGTGATAACTTAGACTGTGACCCCTATTTGCGTACTAACAACTACAGCATGGTCCACGGTTCAGTTTACCATTTAATTTTGAATTCACGAAAATTAAGCGTGTGGGTGCGTAAATCGTGAATTTAATTAAAACTAGTGCTAACCTCTATCTGCTGTTGTATTAGTTAGGAACACTGGTGACACTTTCGCCCGTCATTTAGTAATACATCAATTTTTTTCAAGAAGGTTTGGCATCGTAAACATGGTCCTCCTCTATTCGAAGCCAATGTATTTCTTGGGCATATATTCCATCTAGCGGCTCTCGCTGAACGCTCAGCTGACCTGATACGGGTAACCTGTAAATCCCAACCAGTAGCTGCAATGTGCTAATTAAACCATGTTATCTCTAGTTAATTGTGTAACGTGCGATGTTGCATTTTAAATTATTTCTTCATAGAGTTGTTTCGTGATTTTTCTTGCTCCAGACGTGGATTGTAATATAGTCTTGGGCATTAGGTGACCAGTAGCACCGAATCGTAAACCGCTATTCGAAGCCGGTATAGTCGTGACGTAGTACACAATATCTAAGGAATAATATCAAGCGAAGTGCTCCTTAACTATTGCATAGTTTTGCTGGAACAGTTGTTCTATTTTATAGCAGTCATGTTAGAGACATTGCTGCAAAAATGTACTTTCGGTGCCGGGGCATCATTTATTTTTCATCTTTTCGTACAGCTCCAGTGACATCCAGTAAATGATAGTGGCGGCTAAAGGGTTAATGAAGACATGTTTAATGCCTAAAGATTCCCAGGTAGCAACTGCGCCAGGTTTAGCGACTACAATACAGATATAAATTATTGGATTAACCACAGAACGTCTGGTAAAACGTTATGTCGAAAACAATAATATTTTTTTAGATCGAATGTAAGAAACCAAACGAGTAGCTAAATGGAGTGGTCGTAGATAGCGCGTTCGGGATTTTAAGATAACGAAGTTTATAGGGTAGCATAAGGACAACGCTGGACACCAGCAACGACAGGAGATGGTCATCTACGGGTCGATTCTTATTGAAGTCTGAATATATATTTGTGTTTTGATTTGTTCGCCTATAATAACTTACGTTGTGTACTTCTTTCGACCCAAACTTTTTTCTGTTTACTTGCATTTTTTTTTAGAAAAATTGTTAAGAAATGGAAAACTAAGGGAAAAAAAGGAAAAACAATGAGTGGCTTCAACAGAAGAAAGGAATAACTGCAAAATTTGGGTTAGTAAGGTTTCAGACTGGCACTGCGTGTGAGGTGAGGGCCTAATTCAACTTAAACAGACTGAGCCTTCGTATTGCTGTAAAAGTAACTTGTTTGCCTACTGAACTTGAGAACCTTTCGTCTAATGCTGGCGGGTAGGCTTTTAAAGCAACGTTTAACGGCAGTCCTGAATATAAAACTTCAAGCATTTAGAAAGAGCAGATTATTCGAGTTTATATTGGCAATTTCGAAATAACGGTCAGTGATTTTATGTTTGTAGAACACGTACAGTGCAGTCGTAGACTAATTACAAAAAGGAAAAATAAATGGGGTTATTGGAAAGTAATAGTTTGATAGGCTACTGACTAGCTGCGACGAAATGATTTTACAATAAATAATTGTGAAGGTTTTGATAAGCCGGCGTTCACCATCATGGCAACCAATCAACAATAAAGAGATAAAAAAAAGTATGAACTTGCTATCAAACTGAGCTTTACGTCCGATGAAGTATAGCACAGGCCAAATTAAATCATTAAAACAGGCCCATGACACGACTGCAGCAAAGCAGCTGCATTGGGTTAACATTTTTATAGTGGAAGGAATGTAATCGATGCAATAGGAAAACTGTATAATAAAGTATAACTTGTGTTGAATATGGTAACGTATAACTAGAATATGAAATAGTTAACTGGATGTAACGCCAATCATATTTGTTAGTTCAAGCAGGCTAATCAACTGTCCACAGAAAAGCTGCGTGATTCTTCGAACACGTCAATGGAAAATGTGGTAGCTATAAACGGTGAAGTACGCTAACTGCAATATAGATATCTGTTATATGGACCTGTGTTGTAATTTTTGGAAATAGACAGATCAGATGAATCTGTCATCGAAAACACGGGTCAGTGTGGTATCCTACTGAAACCCTATAGAATGCGTATGTTAGTTTGTACTCTCGTAATAACTACGTATAATGGAGGCGTGTTTCCATTCATCTATTTTTTTTTGTAAAATAATACGTTTCATCGTTCTGATAATAGATTGATCTTTTTTGTAAGGGTTGTTTCTTTTTCTTCTTTCAGACGGTAAATGTAACTTTGAAAAATTAAAAAAAAATTGACTTGTTTGACCAATATATAATGTCACACGTTATTCAAAGGTATTTGTTACAATGGGGGTATGTATGCATGAAACGATAATGCTATTTTTTCATATTGCTTCATTATTGATTAGCAATAATCTAAAATGTATATTGTAAAAGGTAAGTGATTTATGATTTAACATTAGAAAATCATTAGAATTTGGATAAGATGGACCTTAACCATCTACATCACTAGTTATTGAATTAAGTTATTAGAATAACGGACCACTAACGTAAGGTAATCAGTTCCTTGAATTAGGAAAACTATAGGGTTAACTATAACGGGATGTATAGAGAGTGTAACAGTAATTAATTTCGTTAATATTTAAAAAACAGCGGAATATCTGAAGCGAGGGAGTATATTTTTTAAATATTTTAGCAGAAAAATTAAATAATTGATAAGTAGATAGAAGTAATTACAACAGGAGAGCTGTTGCTGTAAATCCAAGCTATCGTTCAACTGACGCTAAGTTGTGCCCGTTAAATAAACGACAAAAGAGGCTCGGTGCGAAGTACGCAAGTTATTCCGCGTATTATAATGATATTATTAGCTAACTACAAACTTACAGTCAGCATTCCGTTGCGTCATTGCGGAGATAGTACTTAGCGCCAGAAGGCTGCAAGCATTTAGAAAATATTGGTGACAAGTATTCATAGAACTGTGCTTCTTGCAGGATCCCGGTTCCTTTGCCATTGCAGAACCATTGACTTAGACAGTTATTACTGATCTGAGAAAACTAGGGTAAGTTTGTTGCAGACATCCACATATCGCATTGATCGAGTCGAGAAAGCTTGGGCTTTTTTAGAATACTAATATGCACGTGGACCGAAATGATCAACAAGTCATGGTGCACTAATTTTATATGTACTTTTCGTGAATTTAACTATGACATCCGTGTGTTTCTCAATGAACGGTAAGTGATTTACTCTGCTGCGGTGTTCTAGTCAGTTCGACACAGATGCCATACAAATAGGCGCCGATGTTTTTTTTGATGATGTTTTTTTTTGGGGGCTCGCTATTGACTCCTGGGCTTCAGTTCGTTTTGAAATACTGATATAGGCCCTTGAAGGGGCAAAGCAATGTAGATAAGTCGTCTTAAACGTAAAAAGTCATGTGATTGCCTTCATTAAAAGTCGAAACCATTATCGGTGCTATATCTATCGGAGAACAAGGCTAAATAAATGTTTCAAGTTTTACATAATGAGTGTTACAAATAGTGAGGCTGTAGTGGCAGGAAGTGGCTTACTCACGCTGACAATGCTTGTTGCCTTCGCTAAGAAAAAGCGGCCTGTATTCAGAACTGTCTCAAGTTAAGTTGAGGTGGTCGATCTAATTGGATGTCCCTGGCCTACATCTAATTTTCGTTGCGAGAATTGAAGACTAAATGTGCGATAATAAACATGCGAGGGTCGATACTGTGGTAGCCACAGTTGATTCGCTATAGTAATATAACTCTCTATAGTGAATCTTAACTTGACTAATTTCAATAACTTACCTTCGGGCTGCGAGAAGGTAAAAAATAAGATTATCTGCCTTACGATCGAACAATTTATTCTTACTTCTGTGTGGATACTAGATTTAATTTAAGCCAACTTATATAGCTAATAGTGAAAGTACAGTTTCGGAGCGAGAAGCCATTATACAAGTCAAACAATAAAGGCCATTAATTCGTGTGTGACGTGACTAAACTCATAAGCAGGTAGCTTCAGAACCTCATTCGTACGTATAGTCTACCACAGGTTAAGTGTGTCCTTGGCAAATGTATAGAAATGTATGCATTTTGCTAGAGAGGACTAGCGATATGAAACGTTCCCATCTATTCCTTTTTCCTATCCTTTTTTTGTGTAAGCGAAGTGATGACGTCGTTAGTGTGTATACATAATGTATATAAATATAATTGAAAATGACTCCTTGTACCGCATTAGCTGTCTATTGTAAATTCGCTGACACAGAAGCAATGTCTAATGTATATCTTATTTCTTAGTACCTATTTATCAAGGTCCAGTATTTTGTCAGCAAGATCTGTTATCTATCCTTAGTTATACTGTTCTAAGGTCTCTGCCTTTACACTCGGTATCGGGTTATTAAATCAGCTGTTGAGTTCAAACCTGATTGTACATTAGCGTTCAACGTTTATCTTTTTCACATTCAATTAAATTTTATATTATGAAGAGTTAGAACGCGCCTTTATCCTATGTTGTTAACTAGCTATCAGTGAATAGAGGTGTTATCGCTGCCAGTCGTAATAACATTGATGAGCACAAACCGTTGGGTGTCCAAACCTCGTCCATCAGCAATTTGTCTCTCCAGTTAAAGTGAGCTAACCTTTTGATAATTCAATTGATATATTGTAAATTACGTATACACGGATGTTTCTGCATTAAAAACTATTATTAAAATACTAAAAAAAATAATAAAAAAATAAATAATTAATAAATAACTAAATAAAATCATGAAAAAAAAATCGTGTTCTAAACTTATTTCAGCATAGCTTGTTATACCGTCTCATACAGATTGACTATACTTATATTCACTAGACTATACAACGAAGGCCGTACAGAGTCAGATACGACTTCGGATGAATAATATTTAACGCTAAAGTCCGCGCTGGATGAATGCGCGCCGAATAAGTCTTTTGCTTCTTAATAGAAATAATACTAACAATAATGTCGGCACCTGAAAAAACAGGATCCGTTCTGTGCGAATGCCGGTGCTACAGAAAGCGTAAAAGGAGACGAAAAAGGGGAATCGATGGCTTCAGACGAAGGAGGGAATGAAACTTCTGAAGCGAACGAATTAGCCCGACAGGCAGTGCATAAGAGCTTACGAGAAACACGGACGCTTTGTGGAGACAAATGCATTAAATATGTAAGTTACAAAGAAAGTTTTATAGCTTTTGTTAATTTACTGGAAGTTGCCACCGTTCATTCAGGAAGAATTAAACGTAGTTTCTTCTACAGAACCTGGGAAGGTCAGATGACTGTTAGACAGAATATAGGCGACTGTAAATAATGCTGTAGCTGCTCTAGCGTTAATAAAAGGCTTTGGTTTGCCATCACATGCTTTGATGTCCTACACTATGGTATGATTAAACTTGCTTTGGAGATAGAAGGGACACAACTTACTAATCTCATGCTTGGGTAGAAGAATCGCTGAAATATTTCGCCTTAAGAAGTGAATCTTTTAGCATCTCGCAATTCCCTTAAGCATATTCTTTATTTATTTTAGACAACAAAACTAATCTACCTTGTTTTAGATGCCTGTTTTAGAAATTTGGATTAGATGTTATTTTATCTCTATTTAACCAAACCTCTGTTTATTTGTCAGTATGATTCAAATCGACCTCCTAAAGCAGCCGGATTAGGATGATTTTCGCCGGGCTGCAGTTTCGTCATGAAGAGCTGCGCGCAATGGGTGGATGAATGCATTGAACCTGCTTTTTTTAGATAATGTAATGCATAATTGTTCTTTCGCAATTTTCCTATTTTAGGCTGTCTTTTCAAGAATCTTTTAATGCACCTATGATAAAGATGAAAGGGCTGACTAAGTTATATTTTGGTAAAAAAAATTCTAATGACAAGACCGCAACCGAATGCTTATATGGAGATCTGTATAGGGGGAAGGGTGTATTTTTGATGCCAGTCGAAGGGTCTCGTCGAACTGAGTCAGGATGCAATACATGGCCCTCCACCTAAATCTTATAATTCGGGTTGAAAATGTTTCCTGTAAGGTGAAAACTTAACAGTGTTCTATGTAAAGGGAATCGTTTTCGCTACCAATCCATAGATCTCAAGCTGAATAAAAATAATAAGCACCTCCCTATACCTAGACTGAATGTTTTGGCGTAAAAATGGTCAAAAACATGTTGAGAGGTTAGGCGCGTTCGCATCACAGTCGAATGATGACGAATACTTTAGTCGAACAGTTTCTTGTGTTAATTTTCGACATCAATCGATAAATCTCGACAAATTGAATAAAAATGTAATAGATCTAAGTTGTTCCTTCCTACAGAAGAAGCACGCTGTAAGCTAAACAGACACTCTTTTCTATCCTTTTCTGAGGTCTAAATTTCAAAGTGCATGCACTATTTAAAAAAAAAATACGCAAAACTTTCCCAATTGACGAAGTAGAAGTTGCACTTAAAGTCAAAAAACTGCGTGAATTAAAAAAAAAACAGATAGAAAACGGCAGAGATGAAACAAAGGCTTAAAAACCGACTAGAAATAAATTTTTGGACAAACAATTGAAGTTCACTGAATTAGAAAGGAATAAGAAAAGGATTAAACTGTCGGAGTCCAATAGCTAATCATGATCAAACGTTGTTGACTGACCAATACAACAACGGCTTACGAATTAGCAACAACAAAAATGATTTCGTACTAAACAAATTAAATATATGCAAATTTTATCTAGACTTAATACTCCGCCTTTCGGCGGGTATTTAAATACATAGTCGATTTCCACTCGAAGTATAGCTATTACGATAGAATGCGTAAAGTGGACCTCGACGTGTGCTTCGGTAACCTACGAAAAACATAAATAAATCTGCCGGGCTTTTTCCTTTTTAGACGACTTTTTCGCCGTTGTTTATATATATATAATATATATAATATCAGCGTACTGCTAGAAGAGTTTCTTCCTTCCTTTTTGTCTTTGTGGAAAAGACAAGCTTCGACCTATCCAATTCTATATACAGCGCCTTTGTGTATATATGATGCGCGTTTACGACTGGCAGATCCTGCCAATATATGGCCATTATTACTATCGCTTGCTATCGTCCATAGTAAAGGTTTGCCGCTACGATAATTGACGTCGAAGGCAGTGGACGTTCGGCTGCTTGGGGTTAAAGTATAAGATGGAACTCCGTTACATAGGTTTATATTTATTTGCCTACAAGGCTGTAACGGACAGTAACACCGTATTAAAAACAGGTAGGATCGTTTATTGCAAAAAAACCTGACTTGCATTTGAAGTGGCAATAACTCTGGTACGCTGTACCAACTGACGCTCCTTTGAAGAAGGCGTATGCGACATGAGAAGAATTCGCTTGCAGATGGCTTCTGAGGCTATATCTTTGTGCCTTGTGAAAAGTACCAAAAAGAAGTACCTTGTGAAAAATAGCACTAATTTCGGCATCAAGAATGACTCAGAACTTTTGCTCTATTCATTTTATATTAGCTTGATTTACTAAAGGAATAAAAGTACTGAGCCGCCAGAGAGCGAGGATGTTGCCCGTCGCGAATGTGTGCGGAGTTCCCTGCAGTCCTAGTGACAATAACGTCATTAGGAGGTGATAGCATATGAATTTTAGTAAGCATGCATAGTTTAAACCCACAGCAGGGTCTCAGCTTTTTTTTCATTGTAATATTTATAATGACTTGAATGTGGATTTGACGCTTCCGTAAGTAACGACCGAAAAAAAATAAGATGACCCCTATAAGTTGAAGAACACTGGCTAGTTTAGAAGAGCGCTTTAATCTTATGAGTCAAAATAATTGAAAAATACCCTTTATTTTAAGATAAACGAAAATGTGTTATAGTCCTTGACAAAAACGATTTCTGTGTCTGTATATTTCGTTATAAAACCGATTTATTTTTGAGACAGACAAGCCGTTAGGGTTGCATACCCAAAAACGATTTTCTCATTCAGAGTTTACTTTACGACGGGCAGCTAGTTTTACTTCTCTAACTTAAGCCTGCTTTTAAAGAGAGCGTTTGAATAATTTATCCATAAACAAGTACCACGTGATTTTCGGGCACTGTTTCCGATCGTATTTGTTGCAGCAGGCCCCTTAGTTGCCATCCTTATTTCCTATTGGTTTATAAATATGCATACAACTTTCAATGACATATAAGCTTATTATATCATTCCTCGGGACGATGACGGAGAATCATCGATATATGCGTTTATGGTTTCTCTATTTATACTTCACATGATGAGTGCCATAGCTGCTTTTACTACAACTTCAGCCCGCAGGGCACACCTCAGCACACAGGCTACATCTAGAAAGCGCACAGTCGCTTAAACCGATCCCCCGGGGTGTCCACTCTCTGTACGTAGCTGAAACTTCCAGACTACTAACTAGCTAGAATGTAGGTTTTCATTTCTCAGCCGCTAATAATGGAGCCGGAGCTAATTAGTGTGTCTCAGGGTGAGAGAACCAATAATTGACGTGGCCAGCTGGGCCTAGCGTTCTTATAAAAAAGAAAAAAAAAACAGGAAACAAGCCGATAGACAACAAAATAAAAGTCAGAGCAACAAAAGCATGCTTAGAGAAACCATAAAATGAGGCTCGCCAGGGAAAAAGGTGCTAAGATCGTGATAACAACCACACGCACTCAAGTGAAGAGATTTCTCAGAAAAGCTATTTTGTTTACTCTACTTATGTAGGAATGTATTAGGGCCGGGAAACGGTGGTCGTTCTGATGCGGTAGATCTACTCAAGAAATTTTCCACAACATAGATAATTATAATGTCATAGCATCTTGTATAGTCGTATAAGGTTCTAAGATTTTTAGATCTCAAAGAACAATACACAATCATTATATATTATTATTATGAAGCTGATAATAATCTTAACATAAGGATACTTAAACGATAATGTCATATCATACATTTTCTAAAAAGCTGGAACTGCATAAAAATGTTTCTGGATAATTTTGGTGTAATATATATAAAATATGGTTACATATGGATATGGATAGTATACAGATAAATATGGATAAGGAATGGTATAGTATAGAGGATTAGCGTAATGTGAAGCAGCGACTTCTAGTGTCTAGTTCATAAAAAAGATCTCTGCCCTTTTATCCATTTTTGACATATATTCCATAACAAACGACAGCTCAGGTATTAAAATGCTGCTATCTGGGATTTCGAGAAACATACGGAGTTTTGTACTTTTGTAACCAAAGTGTGTACCCAATGTAGTTCCTAACACGGCCATATATACTGCAGTTATGTTGTAGTATATATACGTAGTAATTTGTCGGTGGGTTGTTTTGTTCAGTTCTAGCAAGATTGTAAGCGAAATATGAATAACTACATAATAATCTCGCGCCATGCTCCTAGGTAGACAGGTCTAAAATGATAAAACATTTATATGATGTTTTTTAGATGTTATTGCTTAGCTACCTAAGCAACACCATAGCTCCTAGGTTTCGACAGGGATTTCAATCGTGTTTGGTTAAAGGGGACCTTAATAATCTCATATCATTTTTTCTTGCAGGAGCAATATAGTTGCTTGACACGATACTCGATATTGGGTCTGTGACTGTAGACGATATGCACATGCCCTAATCTACGCAGGTAAGGAAACATAACCCCCAAGCTAGGCAATGAATTGTATTCTCAAAATATCACTAAAAGCATAACGAGAGTTAAATACAGTAGAACTTGTCGACTTTGAATTACATATGTTCTTTCAAACTTACCAGATTATATTTATTTTCCTAATCAGCTTTTTATAAATCACTAGTTCTACACCAACGCATCGACACCCCTATTCTATCTGGCAAACGTAACTTGTTTTCTCTACAGTAACACAGGCACCTTATCACTGATATGGTCGAAGGTCTTGGCCGTGATCATCAAACCCCGTCCCCTTTGCTGTGTATCCAACAAGAACCTTGGCTATATGTGGCGACCGCTGCAACAGGTGAATGAAGTACACGGTGCAATACTGTCTGTAGATCGAAAAAAGGCCGAAAAGGTATAGGCCCACCTGACTTTTTGTCGACTGATTGTTCCTCGTTTCGGAAGCAGTATTCGCCACAGCGGCCGCTCGGACGAAGAAGATTAAAGGGAATATCAAATAAAAATGAGAGGGAAAAGGCGAAAACGTTTGTACTGTGTGGGTACATCTAAATATGTCGTACCCGGTATCAGCTTGTTGCAATTGTGACATCGGCAAAATGGAACTGATTGAAGTTCACTTGACGAACTATTTGCGGCCGGTCATAATAACAGCAGAGTGTGTGCTTAAGCACACAGCTACAGCATAATGCGTCCATAGCATAGCTTAGCGGCGTTAACAGCGAAATCTAATAGTAAACGGGGTGAATCATAAGGCCGCACACGGTAATCAATCTCAAGAATCTTAAGGCAAGAAATAGCGAGCAGAGGAAACAACGAATTGCCTGACAAAGACAGGACGAAAATTGATCGAGAACTTTTGGAAGCAGATAATGTTGTGTACGTGACAAGCTGTTTTTAATCGTAGTTCCATACCTATAAATGAAATGTTTTTCCCGTCGTCTCGTTATTCCTTACCTTAATATAGCACGCCCTTAATATAGTCGTATTATTTTGAATAACCTTACGCTTTTTTAGGGAGATTCTACCATTTTGTAATTTATTAAGCTCTATAATAATCTGCATTTAGATTGTGTCCTATACAAAATAAAGGTACTTGCATGTCTATATGTGCAGGAAGCAAAAGAACTGCTCGATGAAAAGTATTACGTTTGAGCAGTGCCAGAATACGTAGCAGCAGTTCCAAAAAAACTGTATATCATTTGCTTTAGTCGTCTTCTAATTTTAGCCTCAAGTTATACAAATGCAGAATATTCTCTTCTCTATATGACAAAGGCTTACAGATAGACCAAATAGATGCTGTACAGTCTGTGTTTTCTAAAGTTATCACCGACAGAGAAACACTGAAGCTTTTTGAGCAATTACTAACTGGTATAAAGCGAGATACATCGAAGTCGAGTTCGTATTATTAGTGCCTTTATTTAAAACATCTATGAATGTTACAGTCTCCATAATATCTAATCGCGAGCAAAAAATGGTGCTACCTATAGATCCCGTCCACTGTTTTCGTAATACTTTCAACACAAGCCTAGTTAATACGTGGTTATTATATGTATGTAGGCAGCATCCGCGCGTAATACAAAACACTACCCATCTTACGGTATCTAATGTTTACGGGAAACGTTGCTAATATACACAACGTTGATAGTGTATTTCTTGATGACATCCCACTAGCTGCATGGGATACGCCAGTAGCGATCAAGAGCGCTTCCCGGAAGTCCTAACAGGCAGCATTTGTCGGTATCTGCGTTTAACTTTGCTCGAATTATCGATTTGTTAAGAAAAAAGCAAAGTTCAAATCTATTCAAGCTTACTGTAACTGGCTTCTATTATAGTTTCCGAGGAACTGAGTTAAACCTAAGGCAATAAGAAAAAAAAATGTTTTTTCTTAAAAGTGAAGCGGTTAATCGTGCTTTCCGATCCTCTCAGCGAAGCGCACGTCACTAGCATACGTTGATTCCATTGTTTTCTCATTAAAATACTAGTAGCAACTATTAGATAAAAGGGCATATAAGGAATAACTTAGATATTTTTATATACTGTAGAATTGCATGCTGAATATCAGTTTCGTCTATTGCGTATTTGCTTTATCAGTTTTCATTACAGAGAGCTAAGTAACCGTGGCCCCATATTTTGTGAGACAAAACGTTATCCGTAGAAAGAATCCCGGAGATTACCTTCGAGGCACGTATGTTATGTCAGCTCCGAAGTTTCTGTCCCCAGAGAGAAGCTTCTAAGGCCGCGAGACATTCAATATTACAGGCAATAGGTGCACGCCCTGACTCAACCGACCCCTGATTTCAATGACAACTTGCTTGCCAACTCGGCGATAGTCGTTGCCACGCTATCAACACATCGCACTATCTCTTTGGGACTTGTAGGGCTCGTACAAAATTCAGACATTTATTTAAAAATATAATGCACAAAATTTATTAAGGCAATTCTATTTACTTAGCAATATGAAGGTTGCCATATTTGTGTTTATTAAGGACAATTTATGTTCCGGTAACAAGCGAGCTTCAGCTAAAAACCTCAGACGTCAACACTCGAAGCAGGGCTAACTTCACGCATTTTACCTGTAGCATGGGAACTGTGTCCACAAACCTGTCAATCAAGAAATACACCCTTTAGTGTGTCCTTGATCCGTATATCAATATAGATAGCGTAATTGCCGCCCTAATGCATTGTTGGAAATACCAGTGTCAACTTCACAGGCCGCTGTTACCATTGTTGCGTTCTGAACCACTGTGATGTAATCACTTAGAGGTCGCACGATCGGCGCTAGAGCAATACTCTATTTTTTGCTTTCGTCTAAATCCGACAAACGATGCTGCAGAGGCGTATAGCAAAATTTCAGTTCTTCAAAGTAGACCTATAGGCAACTCCCAGGCTACAATGTTGATATCAAGGTTGTATCTTATGAGCCCACAGACACGTGATCTTCATTGCGTTGCCTAAATCTAATATGCAGACTAATTGAAGATAAGATGCCTTCGCGTGAAGGTCACGAGATGGTCATTTTTGAAAGTCAATCAAACAAAAAACGAGAATATATATTTTGTATGATCGATGCAAAAGAATAAAGGTGCATTTTTACTTTGTATAGTTCATGTTCGGGTGAAATGTACAGTCCACGTTCGAATCACTACGGCATATGGTGGCTCAAATGATCTTGTATAATTATATAGTAGCGTATATGATTAGCAACGATGATGTAGTAATATCACAAATCTCTATTGTTGCTGCATAATAGAACTTAGGACCTTGAATCGTAGAATCACGATCGTAGAAATAATGTGCTCAAGCATAGCATATTTACTGCAAACTTAGCTTTATTTTAACATGTCACAGTTACAAGAAAAACGATAAATTATTTCCTATGGGATCGATTCGAAGACACATTATCTAGAGCATAATAACTAGGCTCCGCTTACTCAGTAGCTACTTAGCTAATATCATATACTTTCATCTGTATCAACTTTAGGTCGTCTAGGTCCCGCGAATGCGGCTTTTGATGACAAAATGAGCTAAAATCTAAATGCTATTATTCAACTGTAATATGTTATTGTGATTGCATTGATAAACGTCACCACCCTTTTATTTTGCTATTCATATACACATGAAAAAGCAAAGTGTTTAAGGGCAAGGCTGAATCAGTGCAGGTATTAGAGCGAATTATAACGCGGCATCACTTGCACTTGAAATTGAAAGATTTGCAGACGTCTGCATTCGAAACAACGACAGCTAAAGAGTAATCAGTGTCGGCGGTATTTCGAAACGGAAGTTATACAGCCTGCATATGTCTCGACACACTGTATAAGCTTAATCGTTGCAAAGAGCCATGGGCAGCTAAACTATACGCCATGTTATTACGCCATGTTACGCCACTAAATTAGAACAAACATTCGTTTCAAAAGATACCTCTGTTCAATGACATATCTTCTGGCCGTAACTAGACGACCGGCCATATTTGAATCCCAGTTAATTTACTTTTTTTATGTTTCTTAACGTCATTTTACTATATAATGCAGACGCTAGCGTTTCACATAACGACGGTTTCCTTACTTGCTTTTCATTCTAGAAATTGCGTACATTTTTGTGCTGAATTCGGTTGACTTTGAAAGTTTTGTATAGAATTACGAGCTGAAAAGGCCTAATTATGAAATAGCTATAATAATATCTGATTGTTCGTTGAAATATTTTCAATATATGTATATATATATATACACAACACACAGCATGTTCTCTGCAACCTCCCTGAAAAACGAATATGGAGGCCAAAATGGTTTAACTTCATTAAGAATACACTACATATGTTAGCAAGAGCGGGCTTATTTCGGTGTTGGTTCATTTTCGAGTATGCTTCATGCACATGGCCATTTGCGTGGCACTGTCCCTTTGTGTAAAGCATACAAAAGGATTAGTGCCTTTTGGCGCGCGGTACGACCACCAAAAAACGGATCATAATCATGCGTTCAAAGTTTCCAATCACCACCACTCGGCGCTGATCGTCGTAGCGTTCGCATACTTCACTGGTGGATGAAGGTCATTCATATGGTTGAGTATTAGTATTTCTATAGATGTTTAACAGATACGTATTGTGTGCGTATATAGAAAATGTGTTTGTAACATACATTGGACACTGTGTGTCCATTGTAACTATATTCATTTATGTTAGCTTATCTGTTGTTACCCCATGTGTGGTGCCACATCGATGCGAAGACACACTGCAAGACCTAGGAACTGGTTTGGGCAAAAACCTCTGGCGGGGCAGCTCATGCGAAGTTTTTGACGAAGGCGAACGCTGTTCTAGACAACATAGCACTTATAGTAATTTATTTATTCATTAATTTCTGTTAAAAGCGTATTGCAAAGCTACTACGTGTAAATATCTGGGTTTTTGAAGTGTTATAGTTTAACATGTATATAAATTGGTACTAATTATCGTAGCTTCAAAAAAGTAAATCATTATTTAGTTTACATCAAGCATTAGCACCGGTTTATTTTTCAAGATGAATATATGAATCTTTGATACATCGACGAAACACCAAAAGCATCTCGTTTCGTCCCTACCCACTAACTTTAACTTAGACCTCAAATATTAACTTAAACCATTGTTGTTATTATATTGTTTAGTGTCGGTATATTGTTTAATCACTCTCTGTAAAAAGCTAAGCTTAGCCAACTAAGTTAGTCATTGTACTAGTAGCGTTACGTTTTATCATCCTGTTCGATAACGATATGTCGCTGACGGCCTTAAAATGACTACTATTCAACTCGATTGGATTATTTAGTTTAGACCTAAACAACTTACTAGTTATTTTCAAAGCATTTCTTCTTCAATCCGCGAGTTACCTTTTAGCTATAATGTGTTAAGCTATACTGACACTCGTTGAAATACGCGCCATACAAGCTAACGGAAATAAATTCTCGGCTAGTAGAGGGCCGAAAGTCCGAAAAGCACAAAGGCTCAACACTACCAAAAAATCTAGAGGGGACAAAACGCCTAAAAACCTTACATATTACAAACCGCTGGAGTCTTTCCTCCTTAGCGGCCTAATCAGTGATTGGTATTTTGCTATCCATAAAAGCTGTAATTTTTAAACGAAAATTCTGTATATATAGGAAGAACTCTTTTTGAGCCGTCTTAATTAACTTTCAGCCTCTTGAAATCTAAATTATATAGGTAATGTTCTGGTTTGCCTTATGGAAATCTTTACCGGATTTTTTTTTAAAAACCGCATGGAATCCAGAAACTTACGTAGACTGGCAAGGTCAGGCAAAAAAAAAGCTTCTAATCTTGGGATAAGTTCGTCTAAGGCAAAGAGATTAGATGATAGTTTATTGTTGAGGATTAGCGACAAAGAGCCCCCCAAAAACTTGTTCAAATTTTCAGAACGCTTCAGCTTGTATATGGACCCGTTTTGTTCTAGGTAAAAGCAAATTTTATTATACTAAATTACGATAAAATCGGAAATAGTTTGTACACTTTAAGGAAAATACCGTATATTTAAGGAAAATTATTGCAACTGGTAAAAGTAGTCATTATTTTAATGCACACAAAATAACTGATAGAAAGTTCAGAGTAGGTCAGTTGCTTATTTGTTTTTCTTTCTATTTATTTCATTTTCTAACTATTACTAGTTTATCAATTTAAAGAGCATGCAATAGAAACAGGACAGTATCTCTTATATAGTTATATTAAAAAAAAGTCTCGAACCAGTCTTTTCAACGCCGTCACTGCAAACTTTTAACAACAACTTTACAAACACTTAACGATTGTGACCAGTGATGAGTGTCTTAAAGTAATAGATTATATCCATTAATAGTAATAAAAGAAAGGCTAAGAAATAGATAGAAAAATCGAAAATTGCGATATAGCGGCCCCACCTAGCCTCCGTCCAAGGAGAGGTTAATCGATTTCAATGAAGTGAAGCTGACTATTGTATGAACGAGAGGAGATGGGATTGTAACGTGTGTAAAACGAATGATTTGTGCTTTATTGTGCGAAAGTTTATCGCCAACCGACGAGTACGGACAGAAGCACAACATCGGCCAGCCAAGCTGCCTGCAACATTTAAAATCAGTAATTCGTAATTTTATAAAACTAGATCAAACGAAGTTCCATCCTAAGGATAAGATACACACTGTATAAGACGAGTCGCATGATAGTCCAAGACAACGTAGGCTTTGGCATGATTAAGTACGTTCACTTATCCCTGAGATAGAGACAATCTCTGTAAACATAGAAGCTTATTTCCGTAACAAATTTGTAAATGAAAGAAAAATACTGGGTCATCCCACAAGCCATTTTCGTTATTAATAATTGAACCCTATCGATACGGAAGCAGATACTGAAATAGAGTAGCAAAAACTTCTTTTAGCTGATTACTACAGAGATATCAATAAAGGGTCCGCTGGCTTGCTTGTCTGATAATGGTATTGCTTTTTTGTTTATCCAATGAAAGGGATGTTGCTTACCAACTTAGTGTCAAGGACAGCCGAGAACATCCATAAAACACTGCTTCTATATCTATAGCGTTTATAAACAGCACGGCAAAATATACCATTTAGCCCATACGTATTTATAAGAACCAGGCCCAAACAACATATCGCATATAATACAAGATTTTATTATCCAGAGGATCCATGCAAAGATTCTACATGCAGCTTTGAGCTCTATATGCTCACCTTTTGAAGTTAGAAAAAACAAAAGGACCAACAAATCTGTTCGAAATAAAATAAAAAAGCTGTAATGAACCTAAAGCAAATACATGCGATCCAACAAACGTGAACGCGGGAATTTATTCAGAAAGTAAGAAAAACAATATTTTTACTCAAAAATCTATCGGTAAATATAAGGGTCAGCCTTGCATAGTGTTGTTTATAGACTGGCCTGTTTTTATCCTGTTTAGTCATGGGGGCAATCATGCTAAATACAAATATCTAGGTCCCTGCATTTACTGAGATAATTTTCGGTTACAAATGCTATTCATGTGTTTCACCTGTGATAAACTAAATTTATACATGTGCGCTGTGTTAAAAAAATATTTCGAAGTTAAACATTTGATTCTGTAAAATAACAATACATCACAAACGTCTCTTTTGTATGCAAAGAGATAATAACATTATTTCAATAGCCATTGCATATATGTAACGCGTCATACATTAGAGAGAAGCGTGACTTATGATTTCAGTAGTTTTCGGCCTAGAGGGCTGAATTGAACAGCCAGCCAAATTATTTTTTTGACAGAAGGATTCAGGATGATGTCATCTCAAGTGAGCTCACTGAAAATTCCAATATTAGTCTCGTGCTGATGGCTAATGGTGAACGAGTCTAGCACTGGCGATTTGCTTATGAGGATATTGCATCGAAAGAAAAAACCCTGTCTCCAAATCTGTCCTGGAACAGTCTTTTCTAGATACAATTAGTGTTTTATATACGCGAGTATGTTTAGTCATATCGTAGACAGGAAAAAAACTTTAATTATCAGCTTGGATATCCGTTAGACGGCTTCGATCACGGCCAAAATATGAGTACGGAATTATCTGTTCCTAACATGTATCAGGCAGATTTTTTAGAAAGCTACTTCAGGTGTTGTTTGTTCCGTAGGTAGTACACTATATTTATCGAGGAGGCCGTTACCCGCGGTTCTCTCGGAAGTCACCAGTTTGAAAGGAAAAGCAATAATCATCCGTATTGGAGGTGCCGAAAAAGCTACGGTACACAATGTGTTGTCCTATTTCGAAGCGATACTGTTGAGGGTCTTGTAGGCTGACTGAAGAGAGGTAAATTTTTTTTTCTATAATTATGTTTTCCATTAATTGACATACTATACAGTTTTGTGCAACTCGCTAAAGGAGCGTAATCCTCACTTATGAATAATCGTTATTATCGACTCTCTTAGCTCCGCCTATGGTTTATTCTCATAGCAGAAGAAATTTTGTAGTGTATCCCTGATATCAACTGCTTTTTGTAGAGTTGTCGGAGTCTCGAAAAAAACACGTATAAATCCACTTACAAAGCGATCGTTTAATACCGACATGTTGTTTGTCTTGGGCCGAGTAGCCATACGGGTGGTAGGGTCTATGCAAAAAGGCAAATGGGGTAAATTGAGGAGATAGCGAAGAAGTATTGCTCTTTGAAAAGCCTTAATTTCTTATAAGGGGTTTATGCTGGTCCATGCGATCTTAACTGATCCTTATGATTTTTAGTGGACTATTGCTGACGGCTTAAAGATGCTTACGCCCTTTGCGGTCAGTTGATCTTGTAAGTTCGGCAAAATCTACACCACAGTATATACGTTCGAATAACTTGTTAGAATTCTACGATAGCCGAAATGACACTCAAAATACGTACACCTATATCGGCGAGACTTGGCTTGTTCTTGCAAAACTGCCTCTGGCGCAAGCTTGCCACTAGAAAGGTCATTGTTTGATTGAGTTTCACTAATTAAGATGACATAAGTCTAAGTGGCGGACGAATGTTCCTTCAAGGAGCTACAAGCATGCTTTCGAGCAAGAGATGTAGCATTACATATTGAAAGAAAAGTTTCTGTTGATTGTTGTTATTAGATGCACGATTTTTAGTAGATGTGTTATTGGTGAGTCTGATCCATATGAATCATAATCCATAATCACCTTCAGACTTTTGGCTAGATCGACTCGCTGAGGGTTTTTAAATACTTTACAAGCGATATGGGCATGCCAAGTTCAACGTTACCAGCATGTCAAGGCTAATCTTACGCAACCGTGAAAACGCTAATTTTGTGACTTTTCAAGCGCATTGGGCCAGTGATGCTATTGTTCCCATGCTGATGTCGATGCTAATAAGCTCTAAAACCTTGCTTGCACTGGGTGTAAGCGAATCTGTGTACCGTTGTGCTAAGACTTGTCCGATGTTTAAAACACGGCGTATTCTCTTTCTGCTACTAATGAAAATGGCCCAAGTCTAGGTCAGTACCTTTCTTTAGAGCTACTTCCCTTGTTACTGCTATCGTTATGGGCTACTATTGCTGTTCTTGGTTTTAAACGAAACTTGACGTACGGCGGTCTGGGCCATTACGGTGATATGGTGTTTATGTAAAGCAGTGCGCACATCGACCGTTTGCTCAACCTGATTCGCGAGATGCGGACCATGTTAGCACTCTATGTTAGAGTGACTTCCCTACATCTAAGCTTCTTATTTTTACTATCCATATAATTTAGTATTTTTTTGAGTAGCCAGCTTGGCGACGAAAAGATAAAGTCAATTGTGCTTCGGTAAACATCCAAATGAATTCCTTATAGGGCCACAATCGCATCAAAGAAATGTAATGAGCGCTTTGCTTCAGAATGTTATTGGTGCTCAGAAAATGAACAAACAATGTGGACGCAGAGCTCACACTTAATTCAACCCACGAACTGCACTGAATCAATACGCGTGTCACAGTTTGGGCACGTTCTTAGTTACCGTTCGTTGTCATCGCTGGTCGAAAGCGCGTACTGGGAACAGAGACATTCTGCAAGCAAGTTCTTCGAGATTACGATTAAAAGACATCCTATTGGATTAACTCCAGTATAAACTCAGAGATCCAACGATCTCGATTGCGAGAGCTGGCCCTTACGTCGTAAGCCACTCTTACTGTTTTTCTCGAAATAGAAGGCCATTTTTTAAGTTAAGTTTTCTTAAAACGAAACTCTAACGCTAGAGAAATAACTAGGACACTTTGAACAAGCTACGTTGTCATTTTAGTGACTCTACTGAACATTTAATAACTGTCGTAAGCGACGAAATAAGTGTCTGTCTAGTGTTAGGTTTGTCTCTCGATGTATACCTCTATCCAAGTATGTCATTGCCTTGTTTCGAGATAGATCTATGTAGTAACTTATGTCATGCATCTGTAAACATCTGTTTAGGCTCCTTACCGATGTCATTAAGGACAACCGCATATGTTTCCAGATACGTAAGTAAATCGTACTCTTACTTATGTAGAATAATAGTTACTCATTCTGCCTTTGAGGAAAAGAGAGGTCAGGCCCTTAATATATGATGGCCTTAGGCGGGTCCAACCTTCATGTTTCCCGTGGGGCACAGCAGGCGACCAACCCCATATGCAACTAGCGGCTGTCTACCCAGTGCTGACATGAACAAGCTTACTTTATGGCGCGTTGCCATATGGAATCGCATTTGAGAAGCAGCTTGCAAAAAGAATCTCGTAACTAATTTATAATATGCTAATACTCACCGCATAGCAACATAAATAGGCTCACCAACTTTTAAGTTTATCTTAGGTACAAAATAACCATTGTGTGACGATTATATTCTGTTTTATTGGAGCCTCTCTCATGTATAATCGTCTTATTTATACTGTCGCAAAGAGCAAATACTTACTTTCGTTTCTTAATACACAATTCAGTTTTGACGGATGCGGTCTGAAGCAAGTTAATGGGAATATTCAACGGTGCTACCCACTAATATTATTATTTTATATTATGTTATTTTATATATATTCACATCCGTGTATCGATGTGTGTCAGTCCCCGACTATAATAGTCAAGTGTCAATCGTAGGCTATACGCGCCCTGTTTAATAGGGTCACGGAGCAAATCTAGCATCCTACGTTATATTTCCTAGGATCCTCTTTGATGTGTGATTGAACCACGTAAGGGAGATTTTGTTCCATACGACCACCCCACCGTCAGGTGGGACGTGTTTCCGGCGTAAGTGGGTACGGTTGAACGAGGAGCAAACTTCACTGGCAAACATAAATGAGCTACATGCGTGATGATCTCTGCATAATGATGATTTTCCAGGCTTTTCCAGCTGGTACAGTTGTTGTTAATCAGAATTATCCCAGATGATGTAGTAATAAATGATGTTCACAATTGTTCCAGTCGCATCTACCATATTAGATACAGTCTAACGAAGCTGTTGCTACAAATACGGTCCGTCGAAACTGATGATTTGAAATTGAAGTTCGGCGCAACACCGTAATCTTGCTGAGAAGATTTTAGTGCACAATGATTATCGACATGTAAGAGAGCGTGTGACTGTATGAACTTAACGCTATCGTTGAAAATAAGTGGAGCCATAAGAAAGTAATTGCACCACAGTATTCGATGAAGGCTCTTCTGTTATTATTATTCTACGTGAGTTTATTGATCTACGCAAAAATATCTGTTAGAAGCATATTGTTGGCCCATATAACGCTGCCCCTACACTTACGAAGCTCACAACAATTATGCAGAAACAGGTCATTATTATCTACATCACTGAATACAGAATAGGAACTATTAAATGTGCTTGAATTCCCTTCCAGCTGTTTCTCTATAAGGAGATGTCCAAAAAGTCTCGTAAGAAGCAACGGTAAATAAAGGAGAGTCAATCGGTATCCTGTTGCCACTAGTATGATGACGAGTGCGTGTTTTTCTGTACCCTGTGGACCATCTTAGACTTTCGTTAAATGTTGTCGTCTGTGAAAGCGACAACGCCGAGTTCGCTGTCCCACATATTGGGAATTACTGGAGCTGGTATCGTGATTCACCCTTAAGGGAAAACCAAGTTTGCGTTTGTGGTAAAACGCTGTGAGGAGGACAAAACTTTTGATATGGTTGCACATGTTTATATAAAACTAACAAAGATGAATTTGATCGATATAGCCATGCAAACAAGCTTGGACATGAAGGATGAAATCTACCTAACAGCGCAAATAGCAGTGACTTATACGAATATTTAGATCGTTCTGAGTGAAAAGCTTCTAGCAACGCTAGAAAACAGCTTTTTTTTCCTTTAGTCGGCGTTCGTTACTGTTGTAGCTGGGATAAGCCGGACGAACCTTTTCTGCTTCTGTTCAACTTCGGAAATTATATTATCACTTGAACTCAAGCAAAACCAACGTGTTCTTTACAAAATTGCGAATGCTTCTAGCCTTCGTCTTAAAGTGAGTTGCATCTTTCAACTCAGAACATTCATGTATCCGGATAGAATGCGGTATAAAGGAAACGTATGTGTATCAAAGGGAAGAATCAAACACAAGTCATTATGTTGACAAAGGTCCGAATTCCACTCCAAATCAGACCACGTATTGCACAGGACCAATTTAGCCTAAAATCGATATGGATTATTCAACGGTAAGTTAATCGCCATATTCAGTTAACTGTGATACCTTCTAACCAATCTCAACTTCACGTGCAAGATTATTTTTAAACATTTTTTTTAAGTGTGGATCTGCTACATTATCATACCAACTTAATATCCTACTTGATCGTGTAGTTTCCAGACCTGTTTTAAGATCTTTATAGCGTCTATATATAGTCAAGTCACGTTTGTGAGATCGGCGCACCTATAAGTCTTATAATAAGCGAATTATCGCCCACGTCGCTCCGTGTTCCACTACATTGTTGATATTTTCCAGCTACTGTCTGGATGGTCCATTACAAACAGGTTCTGCTTACCGGATGGAAACTTCTTGGCGCGCATCCCAAAGACGACGTTAATCTAAAATATTGAGCAACAACGACTTAGAATAACATGTGGCTGGAAACTTGGCAGCTAAACACTTCCTTATCAGATCAGTTCCGCACGAAAACAGTCAACTTGCGGTAAAAACATCTCGGAGAATAATTACGAAAGATGAATCATGTATTGAGTGAGTGCACTCAACTCAAGAAAATCGTCATAAAACACACGCTGAAATAGATATTACTGGCCACTCTGGATTATTATCGAGGAAATTTCACGGCATACGACGGAAAATAATGGTTGCTAATTACGATAGTAATGTGAATTTGAAAAATGGCGGGCTATAATCATGAATCGAAGCTCGTAGAAGCACGTTAATAACTTTTTGGCTGAATAATCAACGAGTTGTCATTGTGTATGATATGATCGTTTTAACGTGCAGCTTTCATTATTCGTTTAGCCTTTCTTAAGCCTTCTCTCTAAGTTCATCTGGGTTAGTTTGAAATTAAAGCTCATAATAAGATACACGGTGGGATACAAAATATGGTAATGACTTTCGATGAGGGCGCCTATAGGCTGCTCCTAATGTTAGCCTATGGTAAAAGAATTTCTTGACCATTTAAGGCAAATTTGATTCGGTATGACGAGTTCAGTTGAGTGCGAAGGACTTTCGAGTCCTGAGCATATTTGTAGTAAAATATGCCTTGATTTAGTATGCGACGACGAAACGGTAACGTCACTGCCGACCAGCTTCACTGGCATAATGATTATGTAACGAGTGAATTTTCAGACTAGATAAAAGAAAAGTTCTGTGAGTCGCTAGGTGAAGCTTCTAATCGACGCTCTAAATGAGCGACTAAATTAACTCTAATGCGTTTGCTGTTCTTTAATTCATAAGCATTTGTCCTCATTGTACTATATCGCTCGCACTGACACAGAGGTACATTTTGGTTTTTCTCCACTTGGTACGGCACTTTCGGCAACTGTCGTTTAATACGATAATAATCGTTTCTGTTGTAGCTCGTAAATATATTGCTAAGTTAAACAATATACCAAGTTAGATTTTTACACCAGGCTGTTGCATTACACGATACGTGCGTCGATCTCTTCTAACCCTGTACAGGACATAATATATCTTTTTATCTAACTAGCTTACACTTTTCTAGTTCGACATTAGATTTTTTTTCGAAAATTTATATTAATTTGACTAGTGATATTTTCGTTGTCCTTGCTATGGTGACCTTTGACGAACGCCATAAATGTTCTACGAGACTATAGAGCAGTATGTTATGAGATCAAGCAAAAAAAACTAAAATATTTTTAAAATTAAATTGAACAATGTATCAATCAGGTAAATTTATAAATGCATTTCATTAGCAATAATCCTATATGTATGTATATGTCTCAAGGAGACTTACTGGTTCACGGGCAATGGTGTGATTGTACGAGACCGACCAACACATTTTAGTCTGCTTCTTTACAATAACATAATGAAATAGGCCGCCTGAAGTTTTAAGTAACAATTACTCAATCAATCAATTACTCAATTAATCAATTACTCTAGCTAGTCATAGGTTAGGCTCATATAATGGGAGACCTGACTCGGCCAGATTAATTATGACTTCTTGTCTTGTAGCTAATTGTAGTAGATTCTAAACATAAAATTGTTTTCGCCATCGTTAAATGTGCGAGTGCACGGCCGTCGATGCGGGTGGCATTTGCCTCTTGGCTTTTGACCTCGGCATTGACAGCCCTTTTGTCCTGTAAATTAAACTTTTCACGAACGCCACAAAGTTGAGTTTCCCCTTTATCTCGTCTCCTGTCACTATTCAAAGTTAGCAGTAAGCATACTTCGCCGCTGAAACTTTTCGTCCGGTTGGTCGCTTCTGCAAAGCATCACATTAGGAAATACAAAAGCGAGTATAAAGATATATAAATAAAAAGAAAAAATTGTCTTACGCTTCTAGGGTATCATAGTTGAGAAGGTCAGCCGTTACGGAATAGACTTATCGTGTTGTTCTGAAGACACATTTTTTTTATCACATTTGATAGACATTGCATGATAACTGAAGGCATTATTTTTGTCGGGTGAAACCTTAGAGGTTTATGATACACTGCTACACAAATTGTGAGGTTGATGTAAGTATTTACTCGTTCGAGTTGGCACAAGTTGTAGCATGATCACGCCATTCAAAGATTGCAACTTTCGATTTATATCAGTAATGTGTCTATAGAAGGTACATTTTAAGTGCTGCTCAAGGCTCAATTAACAAGAACTCATTAGAGCATTAACAATCATTCACTGAAATTCGTCAGGACGAGAAACCCGAGGGGGCTACACCTACCCTGTTAGAACGGTATGATGCCGACTCTATATCTTGTCGGGTACAACTATTATAGTTGCCTACAGGGTTCTTACCTTTAGGGCCAGTTCTTACTAAATATCAAAAAACGTTACTATACAAGTTATGTAAACAGTGGAGGCTGTTACTATACCCAAAGACCATGGTCAACAGCATGTAACTAACATTTTTCAACTTTTTGTTTAATAAGCATACATATGAAGCAAAAAATAATGCAACTGGCCGCAAACCAACAATAGTACTCATAAAATTATTAAGAGAGTTAGTAATTCAAAGGGAGAAGATTTATATCGTCAGTGCACTAAACAGCATTAGCCGGACACGGGTAGGAAGAAAGGACACACTGGAAAGAAAGGAATCTTACATTAAACTGAAGGTCCTGTCTTTATTTTATTTAGTCAGCACCACACTGAACTGTAAATGCTGTCACTTTTCATAGGGAAGACAATAGGCTTCGTGTCCTATCTAACAAAGATAAATGGATGAGCTTTATTAGATCTGATTTAGTATCCGCATGGATATCTTAAGAATAACGTTTTATTGCAGACATAAAGGCTACTTATAAGCTCATGGACAGGAATTTGTGTTAGAGCCCTCTTTTGCAATACACGGAAGTAGGGGCCATTGTGCAGTAACACAAAGTACTGGAATCGCATGCTCGTTTCTTAAAGACTGATTTATTACTAGATATTTACTATTCGACTCAAACAAAAAAAAATTCTTAGTTTGGTCCGCAACATATAACAAAGAGTATTCAAATATTGTCAATGTGTTTGTTTGAAGCGCAAAGTTTCTCTAATGGGTGGCAATTGCCACTATTTCGGTAGTAATGAAATATTCAATGGCTGGTTTGTTTTTACCATGGTACGGTCCAACGATATATTCGACTGAATCCGTAGAGGTAATAGGTTCATTATCAGTCACTCAGGGCATGGTAGAAAGCTTTTTGTGACCCGCGTTGAATCCCGTGACGGGCCACATTGCGTCGCGACAACAGTTCTGTCTCGCATTTTCTTTGCCGACCAGCCAATTTCGGCGGACGTAAACGCCTTATGATTGCTGCCTTCTATAGCATAGCGCTCCTGCATTCCTTCCTTTGAAGTTACATAGAAAATGAAGCTCACACAAGCGAATTAGTAACTCTCCAGGAGCTGGAAGCCATATTCAAGCGGTGCTTGAATCGATCAATCAAGACATGCTTCAATTTGTCATTTAAAACGTTATGTGCTCACCTCTTCTTGTGACGGCGGATTTTGGAAAAGCATTTGGTTGGAGGTGTGTCTCTCGCATTGCCAACAAAGGCTTCGTAAGAAAATAAAGCAAAACTCACTCAATCTTATCGCTCTGTTTCAGTACAAATACATTTTTTTGGGCCAGCGTCGCAAACAATAAAACTATGACACTCAACTACTTCAACGCCACTACCAACCATCATTATGAACGACACGAATCATGCCACGATTGATCAGAGTGATTCTGGGAGAGAATATTTTTCAGTTAAGGAAGCCTTTATCAGCTTATCGTACTGCTCTATTCGTTGGTTAGCGTAGGCAGCAGAATTATATAGTTGCACACACTCTGACGGCGGTTTGTAATGCTCGCTACTTATCTAACAATAGCAACACCATAATTCTTGGCTTTGTACAGAGATTTCACTTTGAAATATGGACGTAGCAACAATATCTTTACGCGAGCTGTCACCTATAAAAACCTCACCTTAGCTAATCTGATGGCAAGCGACGGAATACTATTCGTTTGTCAGCAACCACCGTTCATTAAGGCAAACAGACGATAATACTTATTGGCCTGTTTTATATATGGTAATGTAAGGGGGTGTGTGTGAGTAGAAGCTTTCGTTTGTCCTCATGAGCAACTCAAATAGATATTTCGTCTATCTATGATTTTTTTTTATCTACTTAATCACCCGTCCCTACGGCTACACGATGGTAAAGACTTTATCATGTCACTTGTCTGTTCAGATATGCAACTAAGTTGCTCACGGGCCATGACGGCTGAAATGTATAAGAGTGTTTGAACTCATAAAGCGGCCGCCGGTTTGGGATCGTATCTGGGGGACACCGAATTTTCGCGCTGTAAAACCAGTACTGGTTGAATGTAGAACAACGGTGCTCACTTTTCTTTTACCTGTTTCTATTTTGCAACGCTATTTCTATTGTATATTTAACTATTTGGTTTTACATCCTGTGTACTTTTTCTCAGCTGTAGGTTACGTATTTAGTGAAACCAGGAGCTATTGTAACTAGGCCATTAAGCCTGAACACTAAATATTGACTGGCTATACAGTGTCTCCCTCGTTCATTACTGAACCCGAGCGGTTCTTTCGACTCCGGTTGTCCGAAAACGCAGACAAATGGCAGGTAATCACTTTATCAAGCATCGAAGCAATCAATCTGGAAATCACTTATACATAGTTACTAAGTAAACTATGTATAAGTCATTATATATATATATATATATATATATATATATATATATATGGCGACATGTTTACTGTAGTTTTAGAGCGTTTCGTGATTTTGTTCTCGAACGTCTTTACGAATAATAGCTAACAATTCTTCACTTGGGTTTTCAGCTCTTCTATACTTTTTTTGGTATTTGACAAAGGATATAGTGTTTTTTTCTTGATAGCCGTATTTTCTAAAAATATGTTAATAAGCGAATAATATTTGGTAAATTTGGTCCTATCGATGTGGTACGGTTAGTACGTAAACAATAAAAGCTACTAGTTTCGGCACAGTTGTAAAGCTATACCTGCTGGCCAATATACCGCTAGTTTCTGGTTGATGTTCTAGTTCCTCGTGATAGTACTCATCGTTTTGTTTTATCCATCTTCCAAAGAAGAATAAGCAGAATGAATAGATGCTTTATTACACTCCAGTGGCATACTGCTTCTTTAGACATTCGTCAAACGAGAGGGAGAATCAGCAATCCTCTGGCCTTTCCCGAGCAACTCAATCGCATCTCAAAATCTTATAATTAATTTCGTTTCAAGTGTCAAGAGAACAGGTCAACCTGAAGGAGACTTGCACCATCTGATTATGACGGAGTAGAACAAGGCATCCTATAATGAGTAGGGCCGCGAACTCCATGATCACAGACGCCGTTTACACGTTCATTACTTCCTATGTAGTATCTAGTCAGTGAGCGAATGTTAATTAAACAATATTGCCCGCCTGTACCTAGGAACGCGAAGACTCGTTTCCGCGGAATCGATCAGCAAAAAAGAAAGTCTTGTTTGATATCACTTAAAGGGAACAGCTTTCGTGGGATAAATGCTAGCTTAATAGGTTGAATGAATGTGCGATAGAGCAACGCTTCGTTGTCAAGTACCCTTTGGCAAGGCTTCTCTTGGGAATCGAACACAATACTCAAAAAAGGTAGTTGTTCTAGTTGCACTCAACACTTGCAAATTTCACTCATAGGGTAGAAAAATGCTGGGCTGTAGCCTCACAGGGGCTAAGTGGGCCACGAAGTTTTGTTCCAGCAAGGGAATAATGACTGAAAATTTTAATACTGTTAGATTTCAACAGTGTTTGAGATATGCACATTATAGAAGATTAGTGTAACTGGAATGTATTGCATCTATCTTTTTAGCTGACATTTAGGGGCGGGGGGGGGGGCTAAGGATGAGTCAGCTTTTTTTTCTTATTTTCGTCCAGTTTTTGGTTGAAAATGGAAAGTTCGTTTTGTACGTCACAGTTTTGCCTGCTTCAAAAACATTTTCTCAAAGAAAATTCCGTTTTATAAGAATCATGACACTGGGTCATGACTATCCTGGTAGCTACGTGAAGGAAGAAGGGGCCACATGAACAGGATATCATGTGTTAGTGTTAATTCTACGAATAAATGGAAAAAAGTAAACAGTCTCAAAATACAACTCGGCTTGGTGGGAATCTATGTACGTGTATATATGTCAAGTAAAAGCGAGACGCCGTATTTTCTCAGGCGTGTACCCCTTTTGTTGAATATAATCGCTGTTGAAACAAATGGTAGTGATTTTACTGGTACAACGCATCCTCTGGGTAAAGCAGCATTGTCAACATATACATCGAAATTGACCATCGACTAGAATTATGCGTAAATATGGTATAAGTACAGGCTTCAGTGCAGTCTAGTCGACTTTGAGGGACGGTGCGTACACTGTTGCTGCCTTTTATCGTGGCTTTTTGAATCAAATGTAACTCGCGCATGCCCTAGCGCCTGAATCATTCAGATCTCTGCATCACACTGCACAGTAGAACTTCATGTGTAGTAAATCTGTAGTAAATTATTATAAAGCATCGTGTTTTTTGGTCAAAGTCACGGCACATCCTAATAGGAAAAGAATTTCCCTTTTTAGCTTTGTTAACGTTAACTTTTTCCTACGAAATCATTTGTGGGCCATGTAACCAAAAAACTTAGAAATATAAGCCCTATTTAGGCTGCATAATAGAAAAGTCCTTCGAAAAAGTAGAACCGGTTATTTTTCAACAAAACCGTTAAATAAGATTTAATCAATATAGCGAATTTTCTCTTTATAGTAACAACAAACGTCCCTTCGAAACGAATCTCTTATCTTGCATCTTTTGTGTTTATTCATTCTTACTATGGCAACACAAATCGAAACTGTAAAATTGTGACATAAATCCAATCTTGTTTCACAAGCATTTGATCTTCTGCAATAGCCCCTGTGAAATGCAATAACCCCAAACAAACTGGGGACAGTTTTGCACGACCGCAGTGCATTCTACGATAGTGCGTCGATTAAATTCTTCTACGTTAAACTCAGTGGGTCTTTTAAAATTTTGGTCTCGACCCATTAAAAGTTGCTTTATTAAATGCCATCTAGAAGAAGACACCAACACAGAGAGCCGACAGGTCATTCAAATCGGCCTTAGCGATCAAGATTAATTGTCCTTATCATCAAATGAGAAATGAATACGGAGATAAACAGTATTATTTGCATTCGGAAACATCTCAATAGACCCAATTCAAACGTCCGGTTTTCTGATTATGATGATATTAAATGATAAACAATTGTTCGTAATAGATCAACGGCAAAAAACATCATAGATGTTTTCAAAGCGCAAAGTGCCTTCAGTTTATTTCATCATTATCGATAATGATACCTCTAAACCTCACATCGGCTGTTCGCGTTCGAAGTATTTCGATTGACGGTAAATTTCTAAGCCCTGGAGTATAAATTAAATAGAATATAAATATATCTTTGTATTTGACCTAAATGACTGATTAAAATCATGGACAGCTACATAATATTACAAATCATAGTAGTAATTCCAACGGGCACTGCAGATTTGCTACGAAGTAATCCGTTTCCATACGGGAAGCTGAATCATCTAACGGCTAGATGAGAGCAGGGCGACCGTGTTGAGAAGGGACATTATGCCCCCGGCAGATGCGACACGTTTCAGTGTACTCAGCACAGATCCCTAATGGCAGGCTGACAGAGCCTTTACCCAGGTGCTAATTGAATGCTTTAAGACTTTTACTCGTTAACATATAGCGATTCATAGCGGTGGAGCAGATTGCATTTATAAAAGTGTTCGATAATAACAATCGGTCATCTGTCGAAGTATTATATGGGGTTCGGAAGAAGCCGTTCTGATACAAACGAAATTCTGAAAAATCCAGGACACCGGTCCAATGTACGACAGGCCAAAACAAAATATAAAGGCTGAGTAAAAACGCATAAGGAAAAGGTCGACCACGTCGATTAGGCGTCGTCAATTAACGCTTTGAAATTCACGTTTAATAAAATGAGTTGCAAATTTAAGCTAACTATCACCTGACGATTACTTTCGACCCACCGTAGCAAGCAAAAAAACTCGGCTTACCGTTCAACTGGTTCTGTACAATAAGGACTTCTTGTAACCGCCGTGTTTGAATGGCGATTCTGTGAAAAATAAGACCTGCGCAAACAATTATCCAAAAACTGAAAATCAGTAGTCAACTACTGATCGAAGAACTGTTTCAGTCTGTCATTTTAGATTTCATCTGCTCGTTTTCTCTAGTTCCGGCGATGCCCTTCTTTTCGATGCCATTTAAGAAATTACTTTTCACACATTACCAAGAATAACTTCACGTGCAAATAAAACTGTGGTTTTCAACTTTTTTTGCCAGAGCATCCAGTAATTTTATTGTACTACATATCATAACGTCACTGTGATCCGAGACCTATTAGGTAGCGCTAGACAATTATTACCCAACACTTTTATCTATCTATAGTTACAGAACATCTAAAGAAGCGTAATCACCTTTGATGTGTGCGTGAAAAAGTTAAATAGATATAAAGTCATATATGTATGTTGTGAATATAATATAACAACTATATAGTACCTTTTCTGGAGCTTATTTGCTGGCCTAATCGTGCTTGTCACATGCACACACTCCATTTTGACTACCATCTTCGCTTCAGGGAAAATTAACAATAGGCCAACAATCTGTACTCACATGTAGAGCTTTGGCGCTTCTAGACGTGCGCTAATCTATCTTATGTTTATCGAAGTTCGAATAAACATATTATGTGGTACTTGAAAAACCTGTCTCGTTAACAACAGTCGTAGAAAGTTAAATTAGGGATGGTCGACTCTGGCTTAGGTACCTGGCTACTTTAGCGATGAACTTGTCCTGTTATTACTTTGGGTTCTTAGACAAGTCTATCTAAATGCACACTTATATATTGTCTAGGCGCTTTACTGTCCTCTCGCCCAGACCCTTCTACCCCAGGGTGCCTTTGCTTCCTACAGCTAAACGCAATATTAATGATGACTGGTCCATCATCTATAATGTAGATTCCTGAACTTTTCATCGCGTAAATAAATTGTTACCCGCGAGTTCCCAAGCAACAACGGCCTTATTCTGCTCGGAGCAGAAACTTGGCGTTTTTTGCTCACGCAGTGTGGATAGGTTACTAAAGATCCCGGTCGATGGAAGCATCGCATGCCGGCTGTGTGTCTGTTGAAATATACTGATACCCTCTCTACTATACAAAAATGTTTGCATATACAACGTTTCTTTTCATACACTGTAATCGAAATGTGGCGATTCTTGGAGGATATGTTCGTTTCTCAACAGGATAACGCGATCGCGATATTTTCAAACTGTAGATTTATGTTTAAGAACTTGAACTGTATAACTCATTCATATTTTACGTCACTCTTTTCTTCAATAACTATTTATGATTTCTAATATGAACCACATATTTTTTGTAGGGCTACCCAGGGGAATGTATAGGACATAGACACTAGCTGAATGTAAGCAATATGCCTAAAAAATATCACCGTCAGAACCGCTATCTACATATACATTGTTATAGAAAAATTAACAATGTCGTCTCTGGGGCAATGATTGCTTTGCCCTTCTCCGTACAGTTCACAGCCATATGTGATTTTACGGGTAGCACGTGCCTTATTACGACATTATTTGATCGTTATCTTTTTTCATCGCTTATTATCATATTGAGATTACAAGTGAAATTAATGGACGAACCCCGTTCCGACACGCATCCCTAATTTTGCTCGGCTTTCGCATTGAATGTGCTATGGCTAAGTGCATACCGCGTTTACATTTGTCCTTCTTTTACTCTGGCTTGCCGATTTACGGTTCCGCGATGATGCCGCTGGCGGTAATGAGGACCATGTTGATGTGGAATTGTTTGTCGGTAATGAACTGCGATTTCTTCAGGTCGTACGTACGTACGTAGCCGTTCATTCAGTAAGTCATGCTTCTAGTTAGTCGCCTGCTATCACCACTACGCTTCCCATCCTCAAAGCCACTATTAATAGACTATTTGCTAGAAGCAAACACTCTGTGGAGTGTACAGTGTCATACAAGCTCTATATATGCATCACGCGTGGGTCTGCAAGCTTGAGCGGATCGATATCCAAGCTTTTGTGGCTTTGTTCCAATTAGTCCTCTGGCTGTCAGAGCAAACTGAACACGGCTCGTAACCATCAAATTTCGATCACCCTTTCATGCCCTCATGATTGTATGAAGTGTAGACTTCGCACATCAGAAGAAATAACCATCGCCATTGCAGCCTCATCGTTTGATTGCTACGAGCACAAGTTGAACAGGATCGGCATAATAAAGCTTTTTCCCGGTTGTAAACGAACGACGTGTGCGTGATCGGTACCACTAATTTATATTGTAGGCTACCTTATACGCTCATTTCATGTATTCCACTTATGGACTGGAGCAGCAAGGGACGTTGAATAATACATCGACCAGCATCTAGTTATTGTAAATGATAACTTTCGTGTATTGAGTATGTTACGATCCCATAAAGTAACCATACGTTCCGTTAGTATTACTAGGAAAAGAGTGCTAGCGGTTCATCACACACGCTTCAGCTGTCAGCTTGAAACCACACACAAACTTATAAAACAACAACGTTCAAGCGCATCAGTGAAAACCTGAAGCTTCCCAGGACACAGGATTTTTATATAAACACGCTCTCTTTCACAATTGTACTGCTGCAAATTGCAGCTCCCGTTCTAGCTGGAATAATTGACTATATGTTGGATACTAACAGTCATGCTGAAGTGTATGGATGGCGATACGTTGATATTCTGCGTAGCGTCAATCTTCGTAAAGTTTGTAGAGAAGGTTAGGAGATATGAGATACTGCGTCACACCGAGGAAAGTGGACACGCCGGTACTGGAAACGTAAGAATAAATCTTAAAGTGCGTGGGGTCCCCACGGGGCTTTGAACTACTTGGGAACGACGCATTACCTAAGAGGGTCATAGTATAGCACAGATGGTAACAAAAATAGACGAATCTATTGCTTTTAGCGAAACAAACTTATGGACCTCTAGCGGCATAAGCAACGAGCTAGGGTAGAAATAAGAACAGGCAATAATTGCTACTGTGCTAGTGTTTTAGAGTTTGTTCAGCAATGAGAGCTTATTTTCGAAATGGCAGAAGTTCACCAGGAGGCATCACATTAAAACATAAGCGAATGGCATTACGCTGAATCTAAGTACATAACAAATGCAGAAATTAAAAACAGCATGAATCGTAGTATACTGATCAACGTGCACATAGCCATGCTTATGAGATAGTCTAATAACCATCTGCATGAAACCAATGTTTCTCAGGGGCGAATAGATTTACGAAAACAAATTTCACGTTATCTTAATTCGTCTTAAGTAGGCTTTATATTAGTACCCTTCTTGGTAAAATACAACTGCTTTCTATTGCCAATGCTTAAAGAATAGATATCTCAAGTAGGCACGCATAAATGTTGATAAATTAATAAGGAAAACTTAAATCTGGCTTTCATTTTGTTTAATTCAAGTGTTGTATTTACGCTGAAATACAACACTTGAATTGTCTAGAGAAATAAAACACAATGTTCCATCGGAGGGAAACAGGGGCGCTCGAGAAATGTTCGTGGGATCAAACGCAAAACCTTCTATTATCGGTAGCTACAGAGACGCGTCTGTATCTGCCGTATCTCTTCATTTTTTTTGCAGTCTCGCTTGCAGGACTGCAGCTCAACGATATCTTGTGCCACTTAACCGTCCCTAAGTTGTTTAAGTTGGAAGCTTGCTACAGGTTTAGGCGTCCTGGCTGGCCGAAACAATTGAACAAAATGCGACACCTGAAGGCATTTGTGAAATAGCATGTTTTTCTCGCTATCCTGGTGTTTGACATTCGTGACTTCTCTTCCTGGGACCAGCTGGCGGATAGCTTGACGAAAACGTAACTTCAGCGGCTTTTTTTCTGTAGCCAAGGAACAAAGGGACTCGTTGAAGTCTGCGCGGTTGCTACTTCCGATTTTTCGAAAGCCCGCATCGCTGTCTCATGAACACGTACTTATCACCTTGATTAGTTCATGGATTCCACGATAAGTAATACAAAACGTCCTGTGCCCCACAGAGCTTCTACAGAATTAGTGAACGATGCGTACAAGGGTGTACATTTTAGTGACACGGTTGTTTTTATTGTGTTTTAGTAAAAACGAAATCCGAGCATTACAAATGGGTCAACTAGCTGAATAAGCCACAGTATCGCTTTTACTACCGTTCCTCATCACGGTTATTAGTGTCTATAACTTATGTATGAACAAAACATCAGGATAATGGATCGACATTAACGACACTGTATCAAAAGTCGTAGTCTTTGGTGCACTTTGGCAGCTGCGTACCTCCCAAGCGGCTACGTGAAACGCAAAAAAACGACTTTGTATCAGCTTGACAATTGGACTATAAATCTTAGGAAGCGTTTGATTCTAGACTATTACCTATACTATAGATGTCCTGAACGAATGTCAATTAACAGTGAACCCAACGCTACGCTCTTTGCTAGAAAGATCAATATGAGAAAAAAAGATTCATCTTTCATTCAAAATTTAGACAAACTTCCCGTTCAGGTATATTTCGCGCACAAAATCTATATTTATAGATAACTGCACACTTTTCCTGCACTTTCTGGCAGCCGTGAACTTCGGAGCAAATAATAAGACTGAAAGTATCATGGAGATCTATGATTCAGGAAACTCAAAGCGCTATCAGCTTCCCTAGTAACTTCCAAGTGAAATGATAGTAATAAAAATGTCACATTTTAGTCAAATCAAATGTTAAATTGCTTTAGCATTAGTCACAGCCATGCGTATGCTAAATTTTCTTCTATCCTTATACTACAAAATGGTACAGTACCTGTTACTGGATCGATGAAAGCTGAGTTCTGCACTCCCTTGAGCGTTTCATTATTGCCTTGTTATTCAATCGGATTTGGCAGTGTCCAGTTGAAAAACATGCCAGATATCATGAGCTTACGTGCTTTAGAGATTATGGTAGATCATTGATTGTTAAAGTACCGGTACTTGTTAGAAGCGTTCGGCGCTGAGAAGAATTGCTTTCTGGGTTAGTTGTAAAAGGGGCATTGCAAATTCTCCCTGGCTTCTCTAAAATGCTCCATTCGCTATGCCAACCGAACCTGTCCTATTGGTCGTGACAGTAAATAAATAAGCCTTTTATACGGCATTAACCTTTGAATAAAATAAAAAAAAACCTTTGAATAAAGGGTATAAACATTGTTTATACCCTGTACTGCGGGTTGCTGTAGGCCCCGATTGTCCTTTAATTTAACACCATGGACGTGCTTATTACCCTAATTTTCTCATGTCAGGCGTGGTACCGTAAGATTTGAACGAATAATGCATATTGAAAATAATTAGGTCAACAACAAATCACTGGTGTACGTTTTTACAATACCTATTGTAGTAAAACGAGTCTACCTATAATAAATAGTAGGTGCATCAAAAAAATGTACGCACACTTTACACTGTTTTTGAAAATTTCACTTCCTAATTTCTAAAATTAGCTCATGGGAAAAAGGAGGCGACACTTTAGTAAATACTGCCTCTCAAAATCAATGTTTGAACGGCTAGTTAAGGTGAATATCCAAACAAGCGGCTTTCAGGATCCAGCCGTTCTTGAGTATGGCCATCTCGGTGCCTCTCAACGAAAACACCAATGGAATTCATGTGCACACCGCTTGAATGTAATCCCAAAAAGGTGTTCGGATCGTATGGTCTACGACAATATACGTTATCTTTTGTCCTGCCCCAAACGGAGATCACCCCTATCTGCATAGCACACACTGACGGATGAGGCTCGGATACATATCGTAGACGTGTCATTATTGCCGAATAACCCAATATTTATATTTCCATTGTCACTGAATCACACTCTCGAACTTTGGATCTTCAGAGCTTAAACATACCCTCGTCTGATTACCCAGCTGAACTGGAACATCTAGTTAATCAATAGGCAGGCTTATTTTTAAATTAGACTCTAGTCTCTATTTTTGTTCCCATATTTTTGACGACCCTTCAGGTTAAAAAATTTCATAGCCTTTCAAAACGTGTATGCGTTTTTCGACGTGTCCTGTACATCGTTAAGAACTGTAAAACCTGTTTGTGTTTGTGTTTGCTCATGTTTAGACCGGTAAGATACAATACAGATAGAAAGGAATAATAATTCGTAATGAACGGACTGGGATCTTAGACATGAATGGATAGAACTGCCCTCTGTTTACTCACCACCTTTACGAATAGCGACTAACTGGCCTGAGTAAGCGTTAATGCAAGATAGCGTAATGTCCATTGACGTGCTACTCAAGTGGGTTTTGTTGACCCTGGTCAAATAGTATTTTAGAGCTTCCCAAAACGCTTCAAAGGAAAAGCAGAATCACAAGTCGATATGTACATACGTGTAGAGAAAAATAGTTTGCTGAATGTGCTTCATTTAAACCATATGTAAATCCAAATCTATATGGCTCCTATAGAAAACCGTTTAATTCTGAAACTACTGCCGATTACTAACGACGAAACAAGACGGTTGTGCCTAAACTCGAGCACGATCACAACTTCAACTTTACAGATAGCTTTTTAACTTGAAAATTTTAAAAAATTAACTTTATTTTACGGCACCGGTCGTGCAGTACGTGTCGTTCCAATTTTAAAATAGCTATGAGATGTTTGATAGAGCGTCGCCGTTGTAACGTCATGGTTCTTTTTAGCGCCACCAATTGCTACGGTTTGTAATGCATTCTCATAAAGAAACCCCTACACAAGATGTTCTTTTGTGTTGTCAATACAAAAACATAGTAGTATACGTATGCAAGAACCATACACTAAACACAGTTGGCTGTAAAGCGTACGATTTCCTTCGACGTGTTAAACGGTACCAGTTTCCACCAGTAAAAATTGTGAATATTTTTATTCATTTAGCAGGAGTGTTATGTAATATAATCGTATGCTTGCAATGCGTCTTGAGTGATCTGCTGTTCTATTTTCGGTTCCGTCTATTTGGAAAAATTTCGATGTTTAGAGACTCCGTGCACACTAGTCAGCTAAGTTCAACCGATTCAACTATAAATGCGACCACCTTGTGCCTACAGGTTCTTGCTGTCCCGCAAGATCGTGCTTATGTATTTGCATGTATACAACTCGTCATGGGGGGCAAAAGCGTTCGATCAATAGCTTCAGCTAATACAGGTCATCTTATTCAAAAGCTTTGATAATCAGATGACTTCTAGTACATTTACTTGAACGTTAACGATACTCCGGGTAAAGTAGCGTGTTCTAACTTAGGTTTAGTTCTTTGTAAAGTTCTTCTGCAAATTCATGATGTGTTCATGCTCGCTGCTAGCAGTCTTCAGCTCTTCTTTTCTTCCGCGATTTTCGTGATGGGTGGTAATACGGTCCATAATCATTTCATAAATACTGCACTACGTTCGCAAACGATATGCAAGTTACGCGCCTACAAATGATTTGCAGAACGGGAACAAAGCCCAAATTGTAAAGTGAACCCTTTCCGGGGCATTTCATGTTGTTTGATGGGCAGGAACGCGAAACGTCAGTGTAATCACACTGCCCTATACTATGTTATTTGCATTAGGGGCATTAACTAGAGCAAACAGAGGGATTGGTTCAAATTGAACGCTGCTTTGTCTTTCATTGTTTATGGCTGGCGTGCCTCATATGTGGCAAAGTGCAAATTATACTTCACCATTCCCCACTAAAATAAAGCTCTTAAACGTTTAGAATTACGTAGTGTATTCTGGTGTAGATTTTTAGAGAGTATGTATGTGTTTACGTAGGCCAACATATGACTGAAAACGACCCGATAAATAGCATGTGCTGCGTAATGTGTTTATTACGTGTTTTGCTTAATGGTCAACCATAACTGTGTGGGGGTACATACAAACAAAAACTAACATAAATTCAAATTGGTACATTATTTTATTTAGTGTCGAGCTCCAAATCTTATGAGCTTGGCCTTGTTATTCATTCCGCAGTTAATATGGGGAAAATTGCGCTGAACAAACTCGACTATTTTCAGAGATAATGATTTAAAAATCCATAGAGATGGTGGGTCATCATAACGCTTTGGGTCATTGTGTCCCAACACTTTCTAGCGGTGCAACAACTTCGAGCTAGCCACTATCCAATTATAACTTATAATTTAATTACAAAATAACAGCAAACAGAAACAGCATTGCTGGCCTGACAGGCATCAATCATAACCCACTGCGTTGGCATTTGGAATATACTTAAACATAGATTTATATTCCTTGGTACCTATATCATATACGAAAACAAGAGCATGTCTTACGATAACAGTGAAATAAAATTTATCCGACCTCGTTTGTGAACACTCCGTATTTCAGGACAATAAGTTTAGAGCTGGAAGCACCGACACCTTCTACCCGTACTTGTCTTGTTCCTATAACTTTCCGACGATGTTTTCGCGTGTGGATTGCAAACAGCAAACGGAGTCGAGCAGTTCGGTTAAATCGAGGTCCAATTATGCTAACACAGTTTTGGCTCAGCGAGAGCCCAATAGAGTTCCAAATCGCAGATATTTCAAGCCAATGTCGAAAGAACGAGTAATAGTAGTAACTATAATAGCATGTTGAAAGTAACCCGCAACGCATATACTGGAATATGGCCTTTTCAAGACCGCTGTCTTCTAGTTGGATAGTTGCCTGTTTTTTTTATGGGTTCGCGTGACAATAAAGATGAATTTTTAGTACTACGGTATTGTGGCGTCTCGAAGGAGCTTATCGTTTCCAGAATATCTTATAAAAGATAGTACAACATAGAAAATATCAAGACTTTCGTAACGCTAGCTATGGTAACGGACCGTCCTAGAAAGAATTTCCAATTAATTTTGTTTTTATTTGTCGACAACGATCAGGAGCACTTTATCCCTAAGGGCTCATGACGATACTTGCTTAACACTAGCCTTAGGTCGGACAACTCTGGTAACGCTTGTGAACTTTTTGATCTTAAAGTAAACCATCTGATCGATTAATGTTCCGAGCACTAGAGCATACTGACATCAATATTTACGTGCATGCTTAATTTACTTTTTGTACTTCATTGATTGATATCTAACTGATATTCAGTTAGGGGTCATATAGATTAGGTGTCAATGAGATTCTCACATAACGTACAATATCGGCTATTATGCGACGCCTGCTGCTACACGTTTCAGTACACCCATCGTTCGAACATTCAACAGACGATATGGAAATCCTGCGACTGAGTTGTTGTTTGACCCTATTTTACTTGCCGTTAAATCTCAGCGTGGTAATGCATGTAGCAAATTGAACATTAGGCGATACATGAACACAAGCCTGCGTAACGAAGAAAACAAAGTAAACTCGCAAGCTACCAGAGTGCAGCGTTGGTTAACCAGATAACCTTTTCATGCTTGTCCCCAGCTCGGATATATAACAGTAGCTCCGTTCAACTGATGTTATGCAGGTACAGGAGTTGTACCCCAGGATGGTCACACGCTTTGTGACCATGTTATCGGAACTTAGGGTCTTCGGCTAACTTGTCAACGTCCTCGCATGGTACGCGTCATGTCTGTGCAGTTTCTCCGACTGTGTTACTTCATCTTGATTATGCCCCTGCCCAGTGAGTCACAGAAGCTCCAGCTAGGTCTAACGTACCTAGTCATCGAAAAGAACATAATTTATCAATAATGGCACAAGTGAAACAAGCTCTGCATAAGCATGCACTTCAATTTCAATGCTGTAACTTGCACAATAGGTGCCACAATACTGAGACTAATCACTGAATTTTTCCGTTATTTTTACGCTCGGAAGCTATCGGGGCATCGCTGATAGCTTCCAAGCGGACTACAGTGCTCATTTACTTCTATATCTCTACGCTACGCGAACGATACGCGCACTGCATACATTAGAACATTGCTTCAATAAGTAAATACGGTGAGCTCGTTTGACCAAAATAGAAAATACCTTTTTTACATCTGTTAACAGCTCGCAATACACTAGAATTCCCGTACCGATTGGTGATCCGTGACACCTACGCACTATATCCACTTAAAGGACTGAAATAAGACAAACACCTTTTGATTTCCCTAGCCCTACCAAAACTAGCATAGCTATGGTATGCGAAATCCTTTGACATACGGGTCTCGGCTGACAAATGGGCACAACTGGACGAGCAATGGGAGAGAACGATCGTTGCCGAATGGGTGGTGGCAACCACATCTGACCTTGCAACATTCGGACAGACACACTCGCTGGCTGTATTTTTTAGCCCACTTGTGAGGTGGAGAGAATGAAATTGCTTTGCCCTCTTAGCACCCCGACAGCTGCGTCATTTCCGATGCACTGCAAGAGCGAAAAACTTTAGCGAGCATCAAACAGATAAACAGACCCAGATTTCGTTTTAGCACGACACACATAATTGTTATGAGAATGTAAGGGCGTACATGGGGGGTATGGTTTGAAACAACGCATGAACGTACCTCGTGATGCGTTGCGAGCTAAACGGCAGTGCTAAAGTAATTATTTTATGTTAATAAGCGTTAGTTATTTTATGTTTGGGGTCATTGCTGAAACCGAAATGATAGACGAGCATTGCGTAATTTGTGTTTGTTACTCAGTTAACGTCAATATAAGATAGCCAATATAAGAGTAAATCAGCCTGTAATACTGAAACAGCTTTCATTATTATACGAATAAATCAATTCATATAATAACGAAATAAAGTCAAGAGTTAATTTGTTTACAAGGAAAGAGTTACTGGGAAATGGTCGTCTATGCCTGTTTGGGCCGATTGTTATTCTGATGGCCCTGCTGTATTTAGTGACTCGCGACTACTTGTCGCTATCCTCTGTCTATAGTTGCTATCTATAGAAAGCAGAACAGAAAAGGGAAATGTACATGAGCAGGCAAGGGGTTCCTTATGATAATGCTTTTTTTTTTTTACAAACCTCATAGCAAAACAATAGAACATCATAGAAATGGAAGAATTATACTCAGTATCAATAAAACAACGTATATTGTTGGTATGTCATATTTTTTGAACTCTTGTTATGATCTGACAACAGGCTGAATAGTAAAGATAACGGTATCTTATCTATCAGTTACTGCCTATACCTATCTGAAATTGCTGGAAAAAGTGTGAAACAGTGCTACATTTTTGAAGCCTCAAAGAAGCTAGACATAAAGATTTTGCGGGCTTGAGAATCGGGCACTGAGCAGATAGTCGTGTAAATTAACAATGACTAATAATGTATTATATAGACTTAGGATAAATAGTTTCATTCACTTCACTATAGATTTGACAAAGGTATGAGCAAAATTGTTCAGACGACCGCTAGCTTCCGCCAAAGAACACTGTGTTTACGTTTGAATTTATCCGATCGAATTTTTTTAAAATCCTGGAAGATATTTTTTCAAGTAATCATTAACCAGCAAAAAACCAGCCTACCTCTCATTAATATAGAGACATAGTACTGCACAAATGTACATGGCAGGACATATATAAGGAGAGTCCATATTTCCAAAAATATGGATGTATATTGTATATGTGTGTTGGAAATTCCGTCTGTGACAAGCATCCGTATGGAATGTGACCGCTGTCCGTCACAGTTGTTCACGACCTAAACCCAATGCTAATCATTTTTGGAGGATCCTTTTCCTTAGTTATCAAATCATTTGTTAATAGTAACCATGCGTCAATCAACAATGTTGGGTACAAAGTCGTAAAAGTGCCGCTTAAATAGGCTACATACAAAAAAACCCGCACCTAAAGTTTTAAAATTACATTAAATTTTGTGTTAATGGTCAAGGTGTCAAGTAAAACAGTGGGAAAGTGCAAAGGGTGCAAAAAAGCGTAACAAGTCTTAATCGTTAGAGCTTAGCTGGATGAACTAATTGACATTTCATATTTTCTTTTTAAAAACCAAAAAAAAAAGTTTCTGTAGCAAAAATCAGGCAATTTTTCGCTAGGATGCTGCAGTATTATCCGCCACGATAAACCATCTGTTTTGTTCCGAAAGGAACAGGCGTTTCTGTACCGCCAAGAATGGCGGATGAACACGTGCCCGTTAAGGCAGACGGCCTACAAAAGAATGTTCCAATTCGACATATTCCAGTTCCATTCCCCGCAAATAATGGACATAAAGAAAGAAGTATACAATTAGAAAAAAGAAAATTGTGAAGTAAAAGGTAAAACTAACACAAAAGATGAGATATTGCGAGTTTTACATCAGGACAGGATACCAGACACGACGGAGAGGAAATAAGATTACAACCATAGCGTTGTTGAAATGTGTGTAATCCACACACAAATTATATAATTGTAAGACAATAATGAAGCTAAAGGTATAAACTACTGTGATCAATATATTAGTAGTCGTCGTCCAACGCGTTTTTGTGCAGAATTTGGTATGTTTTTGACGCTTCAGTAAACTATATTTGTACGCACTTATTAAGATGTTTGTAGCTACGTACCCAGTAGTATGGACAAACCGTCTAAAAATTCTCTACCAAGCATAAATATATTTAGCTACATTTTACAAGTACATTAGATGCTGATCATTATATATCAAATTGTATGTTTTTGCATATTTATATTTTTGTCGTTATATATTTTTTTATCTTTTTTCTTTCCGTTTCGAACGAGATTTGATGTGTATTTGTAACCTACAATTTGCAGGAAGGATAACGGTGGTGATACTGCTAACTGGAGGTTCACCGTTTATTTATTGCACTCATACATACAATGTCATATAGACACACGCCAACGACAGAATTAGCCCTATCCATCCTATTCTTAATCTGCGACCGGGTTCCCAGCGGATAACGACTTTTCCAACTGGCAAATCGCCAACGAAGAATCTAGGAACGAGAACCCGGGCATGGAAGTATTTCGACAAGGGCTGCCATTATGGCGAAATCCCAAAAGTTTTGTAGGCAGTAAACTGGACTAAGGTTGGTGGCCAGGGCAAGATATAGTTACGTAAGTATTCGTCGTCTTATGACATACATTAAATGGCATTTAGGATAATTAAGTAAAGTGTTTGCAGAACGAGCGAAAAGTTTTCAAGAACTCACTCTAAAGCAGTTGACCGACCGCCTAAAATGAACCCATGGTTTGCCTTCATGATCGGTAGTTCGTATATAACTCTGCTATGGCTTTTTATAGGTCTCTGAGAGTGTTTCATTCAGCGCAGCACGTAACAATTTACTACAACTTTAGGTTAAATTGCCGCTAGAGGCCGTGTAAAAAGGTGATTTCGCACGTGTCTGCATGCATTGAGGTAGCACTTCGGTCTATCTATCTCCATTAAAGTTGCAAGGCTTTCTTACAATGTACAGCACTAGACTAAACTAAACGCAAACAGTAAATAAATTCTGGATAATTTTTTATTCATGCTCTCCACCATGTTCGAGACTCATTTTCGGTTTTGGCCAGAGAAAGCACTCTGGCAAGGTCTGAGATACAAACGAAGATTATATGATGCTAGTATTTTCAACTATTTTACATCTGCTCCTGTTATCCTTAGACCCGGTAATTGGTCCATCTTGTTGCAGCTGAACTTAACTAGTTCACTTATATGTTTGCGATATTTTTTTGCATTAGTAAATTAGTGTCCACTGGCTGGCCATGCGAGCTCTGGGTCATACCGGTCGGAACTGGAATTCCTGTTCATCGATCCTCCTGCTTTTTCAACGTAGATCCCGGTGGCTTCACTAGCTGGTCGTTTCTTCTTCATCTCGTTTCTGCTATAACGACTAGCGTTGCTGAAACCGGAAGCCGATAGAATTGCGCGTGTGCGTTTCACCGCTGCTCCACCTGCTATCCATCTACTGCCTTCTGGTCTGTGCCGCCTTCGGCGGGGGTACAGAAGCGCTACCGGCAATTTCTTCAGTCTCAGCTTAGCCGATGCAAAAGTCTCACAGCGCGCCTCCGTCCCTTTCTGCGTCCTTTGTCTGGTGAACGAAGGTAGGAAGACGGCATCGCATACCGTGAGGTCATTTCGAAAGCCACCCCTCGCTTTTGTGTCGTGTCCCAGCATAACAGCAAGGTAAAACCAGGAGCATTTATGCTTGGTTTCTCCTTGCGGGGACAGCAGCAGCAGCAGCAGCAGCAAGACACCCCATTGGCACCGGTATGCTGGTTCTATTGCTGGGGTTTCCTGCCGCCCTGTAACAGCAACAGTCGCCTATTCATCTCCATATAAACTTGCAAACTAGTTCCTCAGCGAATCACGAGAGGGCGCTATTCACTATCAGCAGCCGTTTGGACGTCATTCAATATGGGAGCCTTATCAGCATACTACATCCGTCTGAGGTGAAACAAGAACAGGGCAGACTGCCTGCCCAGTATCGGATGTCGAAAGCACAATGAGTTCATTAAGCACATTTGATCTATTTTTAAGGCATGCAATGGCCCTTCAAACAAGGGAAATTGATTACATAGATTAGTTGTTTCACTGTCGTTACCTACAAGATGACCTATTACTGTTAGGTTAGGTTATATAATATACAATCAACGAAAATATATAGAAAATCAAAGAAATATATAGAAAATCTCGCTGGGCTCATTCAAAAAGTATATTGTTGCCAAAAACTGTCAGCCTAGTAGGGAGAAAGATTCGTCGATGAATTGCATTGTATTGCAACAAAGAGCTTTGAGTCTTTTTTTCTTGTTGTATATGCAACAATAGGATAACAAAGTGTACACGTTACGGCATGCAATAGCATATGATATTTCACTAGGTCCAGAGAAATACTAGTTATAACGCCGCCTTATTTTGTTATGTAATAACCTACGAAACAAATGAATCAGGCACATGGGAGGTCCCATCTATGCGAATGTGACTATTTAATAAGATAAATCCCTCTCGCTCCTTGTGCTGTATCCATGGCCAAACATGGAAACAGGGAGTGGGAGCGGGAGGAACACATGCTATCTCTGCTACTGCCACTGACTTGAAACCCGTAGAAAAGGTAATAGATTAAAACAGGAGCAGAACAAAACGCAATTGAAATAATTTTGCAAGTGGAAGCGTTGCTTCTGCCGTGTTTTCATGAGGCATACTCATTATGAGAAGGAATTCAGGACCTGCCAAAGGAGAAGGCCAGGAAACAGTAAGCGGATGGGGCAGGCTCAAATGAGACACGTATTGCAAACTAATCGCATAGATTTAAAAATGACTGCGAAAAAAAAAGCAGTACGAGTAATTCTCAAGATGGTGATCATTTAATAATAATAATAATAGTTAAGTAAGGTAATTGAGTTGATGGTAGGCGTAAAACGCTGACTGAGGATGAGCGAGTAGAAGTGTTTGTTGGATTTATATTTTTTGTAAAGCTGGGTTCAAAGCGATATTATTCATACTTGGGCGTCTGTCAAGTTCTTTTATGCACACATTTATTATCATCCTATAAACGCTTGGCAAGCAGCACCGTTTTTTAGACGACATCGAGTCCCAGACTGTGAGAGAAATGCGAACGTTCCACGAAAACCTTCCAAAACCACATACCTAACATTAACAATTAGAGAAATATTATGCGTTTAGAGAGATAACCCCCCAAAAGTCGTGATACAGCTTAATGACAATGCCCATAACGTTTACATAGGAGTTTTCAAACCTATTAATCAGCCTGCATCTCTTTTTGCAAGTCTTATCGGTCTGTGTGTTGTAAAGCTAAACACAAAAATCGTCATTTTTTCTTTCTTTTCAGTCAGTGCTTTCAATCCAGCGCTTTTCAAATCGATGACTTTAGTCGGGCTCTGCTGCAATAAGAGGCTGTCACTGCACAGCGGCAATTTCAAACGAATCGTACCACCATCGCCGGTATACCTTACCATAGCTTGTCTCACCGTTGACTGTCAGCCCGAAGCTGAAGATTCCCTTTGACCCTGAGTATTAACCAGCCGCTCGGCTAATTCTGCCCAATGATTACACTCGTTCCGGCCACAAAGCCGTTGTGGATCATAGTAAATGTATTGTGCACGCTGCCGTTTACGCCTGTTTGCTTGTTCGCTTGCTCCATACGCTGGCGTAGCAACTTGCTCATTTGCCTTGCTTACTCTCTCTCTCTCTCTCTCTCTCTCTCTCTCTCTCCCTTTTGGTTTCGGGAAAAGTGAGGGAAATCTGTTCCCAGGCAGGAGATCCCTGTTTTCGTCCCGATTCAATAGGGCGAGGACACTGCGATTGTGGGGACAAAGGTGTGGTAGCGCAAGCAGGCCAGCCAACGAGCACTTTAAGCCTGCTAACTTGCGCTGGCAGCTTTTAGTAGCTGTCGGCTTTTACGGGTTCCAGTACTAAAACGTAGCAGCATTAGCAGGAATAGTGATGGCTAAAAACGATTATTACGGACTCAGCATTGCTTGAGGCTCTGGCTGTTTGTGTAATGCGTTCCTGCTGTCGTTGCTGCGGCCTCCGCTGGCGCTATATTGGCTCCCCGTGCATTGTTCCCCGCTGCTCCTGCGTGCAGCAGGAGCCGCCGTCGTTGTTATGATGTTTTGGCAGCAGCAACGACGATAGACGCCGCTGCTGCCACTGCTATCGGAATAGGATAAGACACATCGCGCTCGGTTTGTCGGTGTCTCGCTGAGTTTTCGGCTGCCTGTGCCATATGTTAGCAGACGACGTGCACGTGCGTCACTTCCCGCTGCGCGCGCATACTGAGCACTGCTGCGAGGGGTTTTTTCTAGACACTTTTATGGGTACGGAGGGCCGGAGACGACGTACAGTGGTAGCCGTGCATGTGTGCGTTCTGTGTTAAGTCTCGCTGGCAGTTGGCGCTGTATCTGTCGGTTAAGCGCGTGCGTGCGTGCGATTTGGCCGTGTGCCTGTTTTAGGATGTTGGCGACCGTCCGCTGCCGAGTTCGGAGTGTGTCACTTGGTTAGCTCGCCTGATGGTTGGTTGACTGCTTCAGCGAATCGGAGAAAGACGAAGACGACAGAGTACGCTTGCGCTGCAGCAGCACTGTGCGCTCCCGAATGCTGTTGGGGCCGGATCGATTCCAAATCGGAGTAGTTGGGTGAGGGGTACTTTTGGTCACCACCAGCGACGACAGCAACCCATTAAACGACGACCACCACGCGACGCGCCTGATCTGCTGATTGCTGTGGACTGCGTCGCTGTTGGCAAGCACGAAGGACAAAGGACAGCAGGCCGTTCAGTAAGCAAAACTGATTGGCAGTAGAAGTACAGCGCGGTGGGCTGCTGGCAGACGAGGTTAATACCATTAGTTGGCTATAACAGAACTGATTGGTGTGTGGTTGCCGCCAACACTTTCCAATAAAGAAAATTAACGCAGCTACCATCATACCCATTCCCATTGTCATTGCGGGTCGCCATCGAGGCCAAAAACATAACCGCTAGTCGAAGATCCCAAAGGCGTTTGGAGATAGATCCCAACAAAACAGCTAACAGCCTGTTTCATATACGGAAAGCAAGCTGCCTCAACACAAGCAGAATAAACATCAGCCCCTGAAACAGCGGCAACGAGAAAATCAGCAGTTATCACAGCAGCGCTTTTCAGCCGCTGCAATACCATTAGTTAACCATTGACGTCGTACGTTGATTTGCGCTGTCGTCACCGAAGCAATAGGAAGTTATAACAGACGGTAGAAACAACCGTGCTACAGGCGAAGTCAACCAAAATCCTTGGACGACAGCACTTTGTGATGGTAGCAATGCGCCAGTTCTGGTGTTATCAGATTATTGCCAGCATGGTGTATCCTGCTCTGTAGTGAACATTGGACTTGGCTGTAGTAATACTGAAGTGCTGTTGGTGTCTAGGTAGCTATATAGAGCAGCAGCATCGGGTTGGTAACGATTCCGCGTCCTGTCACGCGGCGTCAGCTCGAGCGCTTGCCGCCGCCGCGTGATGCAAGTCGTTGTCCAAAAATCTGCTGCGGGGCTAATATCCCTGATGGCAGTAGCGGTCGTCGTGATCGGCCTTGTCTCCGAATCGGCCGTTGAATGTTCACCGCACAACGAGGTGTTTACCAACTCATTTCTCGTGCGCTTTCGCCGTGACATGACCCGGAAGGAGGCATCCAGCGTAGCAAATGTGCATGGTTTCGTAAATCTCGGTCCGGTAAGTAAACATACATATATATGCGAATAAACTGAAATAACAGTAAGGATAAAACGATGGCAGTACTACAGATGCTTACCGCAGTGTGACACATGAACGTTTTTTATGTCACGTAAACATTCGACGGGCCCCCTTCTACACGTCATGTAGTATTCTAACTGTGCACTCGCAATCATGACCACTGAAACACTCTAGCATCGTACTTCAGTGTAGAATGCCCAAGTATAATCTTAGATAGTGATTTTCTTCAACCCTTTCTCTGTGTCAAAAGATCATATAGTACTCACATTGGCGGTTTAGCAAACGAAGCGTTTCCACCTCGCTCCCTCCCTCAAAATGCCAAAACACCTATGATGCTATACAGGTAGCGACATTTGCTTTACCAACGTTCATGTGTCCAGTTATAAGCGCAGTATGCATGCATATATATACATGACCAATTTTCCATTATCGACGCACAAGTATGCTCGTGCAGATCGTGCGATCGGTGTCCATTTCTTCTATTCACCGATTGGTTGTCTTGGCTAACTGGCAAAAGCACCTTCGCCAGTCAAACGAGGCTAGATAAAAGCAAATGAAAACCTTGTCGTTTTCATCGTAGGGCAGCGTTATCCATTTAGTGCGCAAAGCAGCTATTATATAATCTCAGCTTTCCAATAGATATGTGATGTATTCTGCTACTTACTTCTGTTTCCATCAACTAGATAACAGTCCAGTTGCTTGCTTGCACAATCAGCTCCTAGGTTTGTTTTAGCGTTTCCCAGAAATAAAAATTGTCCGATTTGTGAAGCCATTGCGCTAAGGGCCCGGCCCTTTTGGCTAAATGTTGGCGCGTGCCTAGGCTCACACTCATACTACTCACTAATTGTGTTTGATAAGATCGCAACTACAAAAGTCTACGAGGCAATGCCCTCTCTTTTCTCATTGTTTTTGTTGATTAGTAGAATTCCCATTACAACTAGTAATGTGCTTAGAAAAACGCTTACTTTTCTGAAAGAATAGCTTACTTTTCTGTTTAGCCTCGAATGGGCTGCCGCGATCCGGGTCGTGGCATACTGCCTTTTTAAAGATTCCCTCTATTTAGCGTTATCCTTTGACTATGTCAATGGCCCCATTTATATCCGCAATTAAGCACCGCTTACGTCCCATATGGTTCCCGACTTGTAGGCAAGGATAAACACATCGCTTTTGTCCTTAACCGGATAGAATGAGAACCGCAGTAGACACGTCATCTTGCGATACAAATACATCGTAAAAAAATTTTACTTTGTTGAACTTTTGCCAGTACATGGAACGCTGTGCGGTGCCCAAGCGAGGAAAGGGACCTGAGATCGACGATGCCGACGGGCAAAGTTAAGTCCAGCACCAGGCCTTGGAGATGACAAAGAAAATGGTGATATGAACAGTGACTTGTCTCGTGAGAAAACGATCTAGATCAGTCGGGCGCAATATGGCTATACTTTTTGTATAACGGCACCATGCTAATGCTAGACTAACTCGGACCGACTTAAGTACATCTGAAGTGGCTTGCTACGGTAACTGCATTTTGTGGGCGTCGGTCATAAGGGACAAATGGAACGATAAGATCCTTGCATAGAATATTTGCCTAGAACCTAGATTGGCGGAACGTTACGTCTGCAGGGTTGCTGATGGCGGTAATTTACCACAACCAGTTCTCTTTCCTAGTAAATTATTCCACCTCGTGGAAGCTTTTGCATTCTGGTTCCAAGACAAGCGTATGCCCGATGTTCGTATACAAAGTTGTATGACTTTTTAACAATGGTATCAATTTAAATGTGTACATGTTTTTTTTACTTGTTGTTATTTCTATGGCCACTATTGATTAATTACTTTGTCAGAACAAAAGACTTGCTTTAGTAGGTGCGTTTTGGTATACCACTTCTATAGGTTGCGTACCGTAGAATACTTAACCCTGCTGGCGTTTTGCTGTCATTGTGGCAAATAAACGCATCCATATAAAACTTCGGTGCATTAAATACCACGCATGTTTACCTTACCTATTTTCTGAATCAGAGTCCTTCGAAAGGAATACTCTGTATACACGAGTATCGATCTCCCTACATGTCAAAGAATCTCTCATTAATATACCTCAACTACATGTTTTCATGATCCTTGAGCGATGTCCGCACTGGATCGCATTTCGTTGAGGCACTTCATTCATACTAATTAAGCTCGCTTAATTTAATAATAATATAAGAAATAAAGGTAGCACTTGCAAGTCAATAAATCAGTGCTATTCATATTTATGTTCCGTTTCTTTCTTCACGACTGTCTGTTCAATCAATTTACCATAAATATATATACATACAGTGGCTGAGTCATTTGGAAGACCGCTATTCACAGTCGTTTTTACGAGACCATCTCGCTATTCTGTTATTTCTGGCCATCTCGGCAATCATCGCTGTTTTATGGCTTCCTCTATCGCGGTCCGTTTGCTTCTCTCTTCTCGCATCTATCAAAGGACTTCACGGTGACAATGGCGACGACTAACGGTCACGCTAAAGTACGCATCGTAGGAAGTCTTAAGGATGTTGAATGTGTTCTAGTGCTGTCACAGAGGACATTTTTCTTTGTTCCACCATGATCAGCTCTGAGAGATGCCTAGATTGAAAAATTTGCGGTAGAAGAAGGTCGACCTTGAAAAGCTCTGAACTTGAGCACATAGCTTCGCTGGTGTCCTGTCCCTACTGAGAAGACAACGAGAGAATCAAAGTGTAAGTGAAGGCGCTAGGGGCCGACAAGTACAGTCAGTGAGTGGTTGCTTGCTTTGAGTACCGCTTTCGAAGAAGCAAGCTGATCGTTTTTAGAACGGATACGGACATATAACGTGCACACGTGCATAAACGAGCATTTTTAATATAGCATGCATTACAACAGCGAAACAGCTAACCACAGCAGTACTTTTTGCGGCAAAGATTTGGCTGAATCGGCACTGAGCGAACGGGAGGTTAACTATTACGCAGGAGTAACTAGAGGTGGCAGATGATATGGGGTGTTGTTTTCGTCACCTATGTTCTTTCGTTTTCAATTAAAAAGCCGATAAAGAACGGGCAATGAAGTTGGTTTCCTAGTAGGGACCACATGTGGCACGCATAAACTGCTATGGTGGTGCCTGTATGCACGCAAGACCCGCGGAACATATTTGTTTTTTTTTTTTTTTGTTAAAATACGCAACGCTGTCGTCAAAATACCTTTGTTTTGTATATTCACCTTGCCTATACTTAAAAACTAAGTAGCTGGCAATCGCGAAAGAGCTAACAACATCTTGTTGCATATAGCGTAACAACAGGCCTGGTGAATAACCCTAGATGACTTTCCCGCTTTACACCCTAAACGCTTTTAATCAAAAACATGAAATCGCGATCAAGTAGGTAGCCGTATGATGCCTATTTTGAAACACCTGTTTGTTCGTTTGAATGCTGACTTGTACGAAACTCGCTTAGTATTACGCAGACTGCCAATATAAAAAAACGTAAAAACCACAAAAATTAAAAATGTACGCCAAGCAAAAATACATATAAAGAAACCTTTAGATTGCGTCCAAACGTTTTGAGATACGTGGGGTGCTTACACGAAAACTTATGCAGTACAATACACAAGAAGGCGTAGAACATTTACAAGCAGATCTAACCAGTGAAGTTAAGGGACGTCACTTCAACGGGAGCCAGACACCCCGGTTGCCAAGATGATTCAAGGCATGTATGTCGAAAACGGGTTTGAACGTAAAGTTATGTACACTACCGGCTCTAGGTAACGTCTGGATCATTTATATTCGATACTGCATACGAAATCATTGTATCTTAAATTAATCAAAGGTCCTAGCTTCAAAGTAATGGAGCTGCAACCGCACTAAATTAACGTTTCCCAGGAAAGGCCTTTCATTGTTAAAATGCCGTCCCCAGCTTCATGACAACTATTGGTCCTTCTTGCTGCTTTATTAGACCATTTTGAATAAAGTTGCCACTTGTCGAATGAGCTAAGCTCATGATCGCTCGTTTTGAATTTACCGTATCCTATCCTATGGAAAATTATACCTGTATAGAATAGCAACAGTAATCGATGGTGCAGTTAGGCAGCCTCGATATTCCTTTTCTTTGAAAGTTATTCAAACTCTTGGCACAACAGTGGACATACTTTTCCGAAGAAAGACAAAGAAAAACCCTTGTCGAATCGAACAATTTTGAACGAAGAAATTGAAGTGTTGACATCATCTGTGTTTTTCTTCTCGTCTGCTATCTTACTTGTGGAAAAAAACGCACATGTTTAGCACACGTTTTTGAACGCTTTCACTGCCTCATGCCTCTTTGCCTGATATTTGTCAAAATATCGATAAAAACGACGAATCGCCATAGTAGCAAGACTGACTTAAGGTATTGAAATCGAATTCGTAAGAAAACGAGCATGTCGACGTACTTCCTGTATTGTTGAAAGATGACATGGCTTAACATCACACGATAGCACTATATGTTACCACTTTTTTGTAAGAGGCACGGAGACCTGATATTGGCGGACAATGCAAACACAGAAAGCAATCATTGTCTGCCCTACACCTGGCCAGAGAAACACACTGACATCTATAAGTTTGTTGTGAAGGTCCCCCCTCTTTTTTCTGACGGGAACAAGACGCCGTTGTGATATCCGACATCAACAGGCACGTAAGTACAAGCCTAACTGTAATGATGACGTGAATGGCACTTATCTTGGCAATAAGACAGATGTACCAGCAATTATACGGGGAACCTTCACTTTTTTAGCTTTTAGTAGTCAATCATCAATTACAGTTATCTGACACGCACAGACTAACCTGGATGGATAGACACAGGTGCGATCTGTACACGAACCCAGACTTGAGCTGCACAATATATGACGACTGCATGATATTCGCTTTTGATGCCCGCATCAGAAGTCACGGGAACACTGCACCATAACCAAACGTAATAATATAAAGGTCAGGAAGCGATGAAATCATAAAACCGAGCCAAGAATGTGTGTACTAGTGTTTATCTACGTGCAAAGAATACATTCGAGACTTTTTGTATATCGTCATTGTTTATGTCGTGCATATTGTAACTGCCGCGATCGCAATGATGACCACCGTTTAATCTTTCTCGTTTCCTATGGCGGCCCTCTTCCATTTTAGGATAATAGAGCCAATTTATTGATTATAATTCTTGCCATGTCTACAACCCCCAATTTCCTCGCGGCCATTCGGCAATCCAACGACCGATCGAGTAACAGCAATAAAAGTGAAAGTGTACATTGTAAGAAAATGTAAGGGAGAAGAAAAAAATAGAGAGGCTTTCTCATTTTGTCCTACCCGGTAAAATCTACTTCATAAACTCTATTACTCTGCCTAGGACTGTCACTCTGTACGCTTCAATTTTTGACTATGCATTTCCAACGCCGGGAAGATGTACTAGACGTAGCGATAGTCAGCCTGCTACTATCTTGCGTGTGATAGAAACGGTCCTGGTTTTTCCCTTTTCTGATACCTCGCAGCCAATGTAAAGACATAGGCCTAACGGAGCGCCATCCAGCTCAGTTGCTTGTTGCCATTTATTCGTTCATATCAATGCTCAATCCGCTTGTTTCTCTTGTCGATTCTCGCAAATTCTTAGTTACCCGGTCTATAGGAGAAGGAAGTTGAGGACGAGTTGAGTTAGGGGATTATTACATGCTAAGGCTTTCAAGGATGCGCGCGAGGTATAAATGAGCAAATGTAAAACTCCGGGCATATCGGTGGAGAAGAAACGGTAAAGAAAAGCCAGGCATAGGTGTCTGTGAAAGAACAAGGCCTACCAGGACATGACCTAAAGAAACAAATGAAGCGAAGTCAGCAGACGCGAGGAAAGCAAAAACGGAAATCGTTGAAGTGCAATAAACACGAGAAAGAAAGATGGATGAGATTCAGAAAAGGCTGTCGTGATTTATATATCCAAAACGATACGAAGCAATAGACAGTTAGTTAGACTTAGATGAAGTTCGATTCTGTGGCGTCAGTTCCTTTCTAGTCCTATCAGTCGTCATCGTCGCCGGCGCTCGCGTCATTGCTGCAGCAGTTTAGAGGAAAAAGCGGACTAAAAGGATTGGATAATGGCAAATCGGGCTTCATCACTGGAACGCATGAAAGTTATAACCCAGAAAGGATGGAGAAAGTGAAAAGGGGATGAAGTTATCAAGGCAAATGATAGGCTTGTTGGCATATGCTAGTGGGCGAGAACTCGGCTATAATTAAATGATATCGAAACCCAGAAAGAAAGAACTTCTAAGACTATCAACTGACATTGGACCTTGTCGCGAGTAAAAAGGATTTGCTGAGTGGTTAAGTTAAGCATACGAGGAGAGGGGTGACGTAAATAAATCAGCAGTGAGGTTATTCGGTTCTCATCCATTACGAACGGTGGCATTAGTGTCTCAAGTGAACCAGAACGATAATTAGAGCTATTGTGAGTGCCACTAAAGTTAACTGCTGAAAAGGCCTAAATGGGTGCAAAGCAGAATTTTTAAAGAGCTTATTTTAGGGTAATTAAGTAATTCCTGCTTTAGATGAAGAGAAGCGCGCAATGTTACGGCCGGCTTTCGTTATAGCGATGAGATTAAAAGGAAAATATTTCTTGGAAGTTTGAGCCTGTTATGATCACTGAGGTGACGAAACACGTCACAGCTACGAGTGTTGTTACCGCGGTCATTTTTGACAGTAGACCGCAACGCATACAGTGATTGAATGTTGCAAATGTAAATTCGTTCTATGGCCACCCTGGCAGTAGTGGGGTTTTTCGTCTATTACGAAAATATTGATTTCTTTCTTTTTTTGGCAACCCTCACTCTAGACAGTTGTCTCCTGCCCGTTGAAACATATTGTAAATATGACTTTCAGTATTATCAAACTGAAATAACCCATTTGGCGATGTAGTCAATCTCTGACGTTGCCTTTCGACATGAACAGTAATGTTCCGCAATGAAAGTAAATGCAGACCGCTTATATTTTTTATAGCTGAGCCAAATTTGAATGGAATCTAATATGGGAGAGTAGATTTGGATTTTAGATGTAATACATGTGTAGTCAATTTTTCCTTGATTCCGCACCTTATAATAATACACTTTGGAACACTGAATGATTATTCTAAATGCTAAAACTCATTAAAATGGTTAAAAGGTAAGCAGGAAGAGTCTTGATCATATGTTGACAAGTTAACAGATTTTCGGTGCAAGTCACGCAATGAGGTGCAAATGCACTAGGTGTATTTTTGTGCAATGAACATTAAAGCTTCATGCTGTTAGCTCGGCCGCTGCTGTTTGTCCTTGGGAGTTATACGTACAAATATATACATTTCTCAGGACATCCTTTCTACTTATCCTCGTGTGTAGTTAAGCCTTCATGGGCTGTACTGCTCCGTAATCCATATACAAGTGAACTACTTGGCCCCTAATATAGAGTATGTGATGCGCTCTCGGCCCTGGACGCTATACTCAGTTATGTTTTAGGGAGTGGCATCGGCTGCTATAGTAGAACGCAAAGGTGTACCGCATTTGCGGACACCCTACAATATACCACATCTACAGAACGCAGTTGGTATGAAAGCATAAACAGAGGGCTTCGTGCAAAGTTGCAGTCCATATAGATGCTGTACAGCAGGCAGCAGAAATTGCTTTAGTCGCTCGTCTGATGCTGAATTGTCTAGATTTCGACACGTATTGTAATGCCTATTTTATTGATACCCCTTTGCCGAGCTTCGTTCAACATGAACATGTTAATAATACGAGCAGAATAAACATTCATTTTGTCGATGCCCGGTAAAAGAGGCGACCATGTATGAACGAACCATCGATACGGTATTAAAACCTACATCATGAGTGAACGTCTATCTGCTACAACTACCCGCTTGAGCAGAATGTATCAAACTTGAATGATCAGATGCTCAATAACAATAAAATCTTTTAAATGTCAAACCTTGCGTAAATATCTAAATCAAGTGAATGTCAGAAATAAAAAAGCAAATACAATGGAACTTCATCGACACTTCTGGATAAGTGGGCCTAAAAGGAAGTCCTCCAAAGGCAATAAATGCAACAGTTGAAGCTTGTGGCGTGCAACGAACAGAATGGCTCCATTATAATTGCGGAATAACGCTCGAAGCTAGGTCGTGCTATTGCTTTCTAGTCTTCTGCAAGTGGCCTACCTCGTTTTGTTCAGCCTTTAGGAAATAGGACGTTTGTGTGCGTGTATATGTAAAGTTATTATGGTCAAGTGTGCCGGTAATGCCCAGTTTGTCACACAATACAGCAATAAAGAACTGCCATTTCATTGTCCTATTCTGGTGCCATTTACTCTTGTGGCTGCGAAAACAATGGTTCCTTTCTCAGCTAACATACACACATATACCTGGCTTCCACCAGTAGCGGCAGCGGGACGGCATCAACCCTAAATAACTGACAACAACCGGTTAAATGTAATAATACTTTTGTCGATGTATACATTAACTAGAAAGATGAAACCTACGTAGGTAGGTCGACAGGCTGGGCCATGTACGGCGATATCCACGACCAAACTAAGGTCAAAGGGAGCAAGTGACCGCTGGTTGGAGCTTTGATTCAGACCTGTGACTTGCAGGTTGCACTGCTAATATCTCTCCAAGGGAGCTGAAATAGTGGCGAGAACAGCCGAAGCCCTGCGTAGTGAGCTGTAGGCTCATAACTGCTCAACCATAGTATATCTCGTTCGTTCTTAAGTAATTCAATTAGAACAAGTAGCGACAAAAAACGATGATGATCATGGCTGGATATTCCCTAACTGAGCTAAACGACAGTACAAGCTGATATTGAAGTATAGAAACGTACAAATTCCGGAGGAAAACTGGTTTCTAGGTAGGAGTAAGCGGCGATAGCATGCAAAAGTTAGTTAGCTACAGTCAGACGCGGCTTTTGGTATTTATATCGACGGTCGCCAGGTAAAGACAGCTGTGGTAGTCTACAAAAGCCAGCGCACCAGCAAAATGTAGCCTTGGTGATATTACTCCACGAAAATGTAGATGTCGAGGAGAATAAACTATCTGAGGGGTAACAATATGTACGCCACCAAGTTTGTAAAATATATCATTCTTCTGGCTGGAAAGTCCGCTCGAAATGATATACGAAAGAATATCTCGAATGATTTGTTAGGGCTGCTTTATTTTGGTAGGTAGAAACTGTCTGAATTCAGTATTTATCATCTACACGTTTAAAAAATCCTAAATATTCTGTAGTAGTTCTAAAATTCTGAAATAGTTCTGTATTATCCTTTATCGTTGCTTTTGTGCTCAATTTATAAAAACGACTCAGGAGTTGGAGATAATTTCGGTAAATATTTTCCTCGACCGAAAAGTTGCTTTCGATAAAATTGGTCACCGTCTGCTACTATACAAAGCCAGATCTGGGTATTGACGAGTGCACGCTAAAATGCCTCGTGTTGGTTGTGGGCATCGTGAAAAGTTTACGTCTGTTTTTTTCTACCCCCTGTAGGGTTCCCCGAAACAGATATGCTTCGTCATTTTTATTCGCCATTTTGTGCTTGATACGCATGCTTGCACCCCATCTGATATTTTAACTACCTCAAATGCTTAAAAGGTTAGGTTCTCTTGCCTGCAGGAATTCGTAACTGGCAGATTTGCTTGTTGGTCATTCAGGTAAAAATTGAATGAAGCTCTTCATAAGGAGATGTACGGTTTTCAAAATGGCATAATTAGAAAATGAGGAATAGCGCCACCATCGCCACCATCCTAGATACTAACGCCATGCATCTGTTTTGTATTGTCTCAAACTTAGGGCGCAAAGGTACCTGGGCTCTTAGAAGGCCTTTTAAGGGGCCAGTTGCAATAAACCAACCTTATTAAAAATGTTTTCGAGTTCAGATCTAATAATTTAAGGTGAATATTGCATTACGAGAACTCGATTTGCGCGGCATATAAGCAGGTCGATCCATGATCCCTCTGAATTTCTCATGCGATACACAAGCGTAGATAATTTTCTCACGTGAATCTTAAACTGACAAAACCAAAGACCTACATATATACACCCTTCTCTAGGTGAGTAAAAGTTCCTTCAATTCATAATGGCGTGGATGGTTTAGATCTTTAAATATAAACATCACATAAAGCGAAATATCTCGAAAACGCGAACATTCTTGTCAGCACACTGATGATAAAGATAATGTGTTTATGCATGAAAGGCCGCGTTTCATTAGAAGGTCAAGAGCTAGCGCCGTTAATCCTGTAATATTAATGATTAGGTGATAAGGGTTTAGGCTATGTGCAGAATGGGCACATTTTATGTGGCCGCAACTTATTATAGTGAAAATAATTGCTTACAATCTAATAAAATATCTGTTCTTAGAGGCGTTTTCCCCTCTCAAGTTGCGGCGACAATTTGCTGTTGGTTCCTATTGGAATATTTCAAATAAACTTTATATTATATGATAATGGAACACGGTTTTTGAGGAACAGAATAGATACAGCTGACGGATTAGTGGAACAACTTCTGGAACTAAGTCGCAAATGCAAGGTCAACGTTAGAAAACTGTCTTTCAGTCCAGTCTTATAACCTTTTGCGAGGTGTTTCGCAGTTGACGTTGATCTGGTCCCCTACAAAGCAAAGAAAAGGCCCTTCTGTTTAAGCTGACAAGGGACCGACTTAACCCGTACGTAAGCGATGAACGTATGGCTTGATTTATGTCCTTCCTAAAGTTGCAACGACATTTCAACAATGGCTGAGGAATAGAAAAATTAGTACGCTGCAGGGATTGAGGTAAGGCCAAATGACACTGTAGGAAAACAACAATACGTTAGAATAACGCAATGAAAACAAGTCATACACTTCTTTTACATAGGCAACTTACCTAATCGGTAATATACACATTAGCTGTACGACCGTGATGTAAATATTTGCTCGCTTATTCAGCGCACCTTGGCAACTGGTTGACGTTGCAATTTCTACTGACGTTTGAAATAACATCGCTGTTTAATTAAATTTAACTTAGTTAAATAGTTATAATAACAGTTTCAACAATAACAATATATTTTACCAACAAATTCATGTGTGCCTTACTGTTTCAGACTGAGAATTCAATAACTTTATAATCGTTAATTAATACGGTGCGGCACGTTACTGAGAGACCTTTCTAACGAGAGGTCGTTTCACGTTAAACTACAACGGCTGCTTCTATTGCAGAGCAAGCGTTAAGCTCTAGTCACGTGCAGCCTAAGTCATGCTAAAAAAAAAAGCCATAAAATACCTCCCGACATATAGGATCAAAAAGTTATTCGTTAATATTTCATATTTTTGTATGATCTGCAATAACAAATGCTGCTGTAATTTTACGTCGGAAATTTTGAATGATGTCAACGTTGTCTATAGCCGTCGTGTGTTGTAGTGACGTAATAATTTCAGGAATAAAAGCTTATTCATCTGACGTCACGACTCTCGTAGTAGGAGTTTGGTTACTGTTAGTCCGTGATCGGAACGGGAATCAAGTGCACTTAGTGCGCCTGATCATGTTTACGTATGTGCATCTTTTCTTATCTTTATGTACGATTTTCTTTGATACCAGGAATTTTATATACAGTTCAGCAGCACAGCCAGTATCTGGCGTTTGCGTGCGTACACGTAACGTCAAAGTTCATAAATAAACAAATGATCGTTTTATGTCGTGAAATAGCTTTTTTAACTGCTTTGGGCGATTCTGGTAGTTAGCCAGGTTGACAAATATGGCTAACAAACAGACATATTTGGTCTCGAAGGTACTCAACAGGTAGTAATTATGGTGAATCGCAATGGTGATGGCGATTGTTTTACAGTGGTAACCCGTTTGGATCAAAAATAATGATCTGTGATGTTAAGGGCTAATATTTGCTGGGCCTAGCTTTGGGATTAGAATTAACCGTAATTATTTCCTGTTGGCTAGTTTCGTTGCGATACGTATTCCACCGTCAAGCCGATTTAATGTCTTTTCTTCCAACATGCACTATTTGGTTATCCTTCCACTTTTACTTTGAGCTTCGTGTCACTCTAGTAACTTTATCAAGATTGCACGTTCCACTTAGAGGATTAACTTTCAAACTACTGTATATAGGAGAATGAATCGGTGAATGTAACGTCACCTGATTAAGCTTCTATACGTATACCATATTCATCGACAGATATTTATCTTCGGTGTACAGACTGAATCATATACTTTCATCATTACCTTATGATAATCCTATACCTCATGACTACAAAAAGAATTGTTGAGGTGTTTGTTTCTTTAATCAGTTCAGGGTAATGTGGACTCTTGTGCGACTTTGATGATCCAATAGAGATGGTATCTGCTGACCCGTCTTCTACCTATGAGCGATCTCCAGTCAATAGCAATCTAATATTTGGCGTTTTTTATTAACCGGTAGGCTTACCGGATGGCCATTGGTCCGTATTAATGAAGACTCCAAATGGCTTTCAGCAGTTCCTACCTCATAGCTAAGCTAATCCATTACGCAAATTATGTCGTTGCAATCAGCTCAAATAGAACGCCCCAAAAAAGAAGACCTGTTCGTTGTGCGGAACTACCAAACTTTACTCATACTAACCTAAGTAAAGACATAAGCACAATACACATAATGATCGTATGATCAATCACAACCTCAAGCCCCACAGATATTAGAATTAAACATACCGGCGCATTGAACAGATAGACTTTAAAGTCATGTAATGACTTTAATAATTATCATTGTTTACTCAGAATGAATTTAAGAGGAAGAGGATCTTACATTCGAATCAGACTTAATTTAATACATTGTAAAGTATAGAAGGCATTAGTTGGCAGTCAGCTGAACAACGAGCGGCAGAGGCTTGTATGATTTTTCCCAAACGTGGACGATTACGAAGCACGATGAAGCATCGGACTGAGGCACACGAAATTCTGTCCAGGCGAATAGATGCCAAGAGGCCCTGATAGGATGCTTTTGATGCTGTCAAGGACAATGATTCAAAAACAAAGCCAAACGGTGACCTCTGTGGTGCTCGCTTTTATTGTAATTGTTGTGGTTACTGCGTTCAACAAAGGAAAGCATAGAACAAATTCGTAAATAAAGTAAAGCTTGACATGACAATTTCATTGTTGGATGTTTAAGGCAGTTGTACGCGACCCTCGTTGAAAGCAAGCATCTCTTGGCCATAAGAGCAGAAAAATGAAAGTTCCTTGACGCTTTGATTTTTCGTGATTAGAGGTAGCGTTTGCTTGTCAAATCGCATCGCCAGGGCAAGAAGTGCTCATAGGATTCAACGAGGAATAGTTATTTTCAGTTTGCGATCATCGGAACATTTCAGGTGCTTGGTTTGTGGATTTATCATTACAACTCTTATTTGCTCAGTTCAAAAAGCTCGAGTCATTAACTCACTTTTGGCAGTAAGGTTCTATTTATTTCGCACCAAAGACATCCAGACATCTGCAACGCATCAAAATTGCAAAAATAATTGAAATTTCGGGTTCTAGGAACCAATTGTGGCTCTTCGAAAATGATGGAGTCGTTGTCCTAACGCTTCGGTACCGGCTAACCTGTATAAGAATACTTTGTGCCCCCTTAACCGCGAAAATTTTCCTATTTACGTGATGATCAGTGATGAACAATTGTATCCAACAGAGCTGATACAATGATTAAATAATATTTTGTCTCGCTCTTGAGAAAAACCTTGTTTCGGTGTTTTGGCAATTATCCTGGGAAACTCACGTTGTTATGGTGCTCGGACTTCTCAACCTGTTGTCGATTTCCAGGTCAAAGGCAAGCAATAAAAGCTATGCAAATCGATCAAGAGGTTGATGCAACATATACGTCTCCTAGTGGGTCCTCATGGATTCGCATAACCCTCTTAATGACAAAGGATCTAATTGAAACATACCTGAAACTTGTAATATCTGAAAGAAGACCTATATAGGTTATCTTTTCCTTTTTATTTGTAGATAGCTTCGTTTCGTGTTTCGTGTATTTAGCTCAAGATCTATTTAGAGTGATGAAGCTAACCTTTCCCAAATGACACAGAAACAGATACCATGCGTATGTTTTCTCTCGATTTGATACTGAACGATTTCTGCCTTGCTCATTGGATCGCAAACTTTTTGTACAAAGTCGCTACGGTACGTAGGCCAAAAAGTCAGTGGAAGTTCTGTGGAATTTTTTATTTAGTCGAGGCTGGAGGTTATTTTAGAAGCTGACTGCTGCTTAGCCGCTTGGGAGGAATTATAGGAGTAATACTTTGTATTCGTTTTTCTTTTTTTTGGTAGGCCTCACTGACTAAAATAATCCAGTCTTTAAACACGCGAAAAAAATCACAGAGGAAATGCGGCTGATATGCATTATGCTTCAGGGCCGCTAGAAGAACAGATGTCCTTGCAGTCGCAAGCCGTCAGCACGTGATGCGTAACTTAGCAGTGAATCGCTTTCATCATCCTACCTCGTTGGTTATCATCACAGGATCCCTAGCCAGTTTTCAAAGCAGGATGATAGACCTATTTGCCACCTAAGGATAACAACTGGCAATATCTGTATTAAAATATACTAGAATAAGGGCTTGCATGTTAAGCAGCATTCTGAATCTAGCTCTTGTAACGTATGTACGAAATTAATGTACGTTATAGAGAAACAAAAATCATCCGATTCATCTACCTGAAGAAAACATGGTGGATACCTCCTTAACGAAAACGTCTATGAACCACGAACCTGAATGTGTTTAAACAAAAAGGATTATTTTAGATATATATATATATATATATATATATATATATATATATATATAAAACATATGTGAATAGGCTAACCGTCAAATTGGTCACCTGATGATATCAGAAGGACGCGGGCAAATATGGGAAATCAAAACAATATAACGAAGCATACGAACAATAAGAACGGTATGGCGCTCTTCTAGAGCGTGCTTATATGTATACTCTAGTTACGTTCTGCTCGTAAAAGCACGTTCTTGACTTTCGACGTTACTGAAAACAAGTTAAGTGATATCGTACGAAGTCGTTTTATTAATGTATAAAATAAGCCCCTGATATAACAATCAGGTGTCAAAGGGTTCTCTCTGAGATCATTCGACTTGACGCTAAATACAAATGTAATATTAGCGTGAAAAGTGATTTGGAAGAAAAGTTCTAAGGTGTGCAAGTACCGATCCGAAATTGTGCAGGATGCGGTAACAATTTCGAATTAGCCTTAGGTGTCACTGAAGGATTATGAGCCCACTTTAGGGATAATTCATGTTTCTATACGAGTAATGCCAAGTTCGCAACTACACTAAACGAAGTAACGGGGTATTAGTGATGATAATTTGTTCTTCATTTTCTATTACAGGTGGTTGGTTCAGCTCGAGAGTACCATTTTATGCACCGGTCCATACCTCATGCCCGTGCTCGACGAAGTGTTGGCCATATGAGGTCTCTCAAAACACATCCCGACGTAAGTGAATTCTCCGCGCATACAACAAATGGCAATCGATTTCGTGCTTCACAGCTGTCGGTTGGGGGTATCCTTACATAGAATGAATGCATATTACCTTTGTTATGATATACTGGTGCATGCTATTTATTTATTATCAAACCTCGTTACGGCATAGGCCACAGTGCCGACGTCACTGCTGTCACCCGTTTAAATGATCAAATCTTTGACAGCGGCTATCAGAAGGAGCTGATGTGATCGCTTCTGCTTTCAATCGCACGACGGATCAGTTGTATATCATTTCTGACACCGCAAAGCCACTTGTTTGGGATAGGATCTGGTCTGAACTTTTCTAGTTTCTCGAAATTGATTCATTCGTATGCTAGGTTATATCGAGTGCGTTACCAAAACAGGCGTAGGCAATTCTAGCACTGTGTACAAGCGCTAACTTCCCAAGAGAACTTCTTTCACGGCACGCTTTAAGGCACCCAGGGGCTCGGCCAAGGTTGGACGTGCTTCGGTAAATTCGAAAGGCGGCTTTCATCTGCACTAAACGAACGGACGACAAGAAAAGGATAACTTTCAACGATCCATCTAATGGGTACTGCAAAACAGACAGCCGCTCGTAACCGTCCCGAACCCTACGAAGTTTACACTCTTCGTCTATACAATAATGGATGTTCGTTATTTTCGATTAGGAAATACAGAATCTGTTATTCGGACTCAAAAAGGAAATCATTCAACATTTATAGGGAATGCGCGTCGAAGCTTGTTGGAACTGCAATTCAAACAATCAACGTTACGGTTGATACGCTTGCGTATCAAGATAAATAATATATCAGAGGCGAAATAGGAATATATATGCCTAGTCAACTTCATTATATCATAACCTCCAATGTCGTTGGATACATTATGTAGATGTATGTAGTTTTTGCACCCATGGGTTAGATGAAGTTACACGAGCTACCGGACGATACCATTTCGATGTCGTTCCTGGTTCAATAGCTATGAATCGAACTTTTCCGGCAAAAAGGTTGTTCCATTGTGACTGAAGATACCACAGCGACTCTTCATTATCGGACGTTGTACGAATTATTCGACTTTGTTATTTGTCCCTAGAAAAAGACATCGATCAAAACATAGTTTCAAAATAGTAAAGCATGGATTTATATATATATATATGAGATTTTTTTTTTATATATATGATAGAAAGTTTGCACATGGATGCTTTCATGCACGTCAAGTTGCATCTATGGAATGAAATATTACGATGTGGCGCTAAATTTCATCGTTTTTTTTTTAGAATATTCGAGCGACAACTTTAAAAATAACCGTGTAGAAGGTAATATTTAACCTGAATAAAAAGGCGCGATTATGTGAGCGACACGAATCAATGAAGCCTTTAATACCGTATTCTATGGCTGTTTAAATTTAGCTTTAATTTAGGTGTTCCACCTTTGCTTCGTCAAATGGTGCCTATCGCTATGGAACAGCACCAGCTAGCTTCACCCCTTAACAAGCGATACGAATGGACTTTTTGTTTGACATCACATTCGGCTTTTAATTATTGCTCCGCTAGCTTACGAGAAAAATTAACGCTGCGTTATAGACAAATAAAGGCTGCCATTTCAGATAAACGTGCTCTCAGCCTAGAAGATTTTGTATGGTAGGCAGTCCTGAAAATGAAACAGCTTCCTACAGATCGCGTCTAAGTACAAGGCCCGATTACCTCTGAGGAACGCAAATAAACATTTTTACGTCTTTCAAACACGTCTTAAGCCGGATGATACCTTCTCTGTTGATGAATAGTAGTTTGCTCAGCTGCTGTTTATGAGAAAATGATCGATTCATGAGTTGCTCCCATCGTTAGTCACAGGGTCATAAGTTCCCTGTTTCAGATTAGAAAAGTTTCCCGATTTGTGAAACTTATCACATACACGTTTAGGCTTTAGCCTTACATTGGTAGGCTATTTTAAAACAAAGCAAATTGCACCTCGACTTGCAAACGTCTCCCACTGCCAAATATACCATTAAAATTTCGATCCACTAAACGAATAGCGGGTTTCATTAAATGGACATTTTGAATAGGGAAAAAAACATATGTAAATACCATCGAGTACAAACAAGTCAAGACAGGCGTAATACAACAATGTCCATAACGGTGTCGCACAGGTGCCAATCTAATGCGCCAAACCTATTGAAACAACTGAAATTTATAGCACATTCCCTTACTTTTTAGGGTAAGGATTATACGAAACGGACATTATTTTTTTCTACTCTACTATTAGGAAAAATATAGAAAAAAAAAAAACATTTTTGTGCTCCAGTTTTGCAAACAACTACGTTAGATATGTACTTTTTATATATAGTGGAAAACTTTGTGCCTGCTGGTCCAACCCAAATCAAACCCTCAAGGTGGTCGTATTAAACTGATCTTTCGCAGATCGTTTATAGATAGGGGGCCATCCGTGACAGAAGGATAAACCCGATATTTTTTCATGAAGGCAGTTCGTAAAGCGTAATGTTAATTTGGCCAATTTTCGTCCTTTTTTTTTGGTGTCTCTTGCAAGATTCTCTTGTACATGTTTATGGGAATATTGTACAGGTTGAGGTAGACTATTTTTTGCTAGCTCTTTATGGGAATTTTATCCTATTGACAAAATATAGCTGAATGTTTGCACGGAGGTCTATGTAAAAAAAGGAGTCATTGTTGTTGCAAAGTGACAGTCCTCGCTGAACTAAAATACAATTGGTGGATTTGACTTCGGTGGAATTAAACTTCAGTTTTCAGTTTAATTGCCACCGTAACGCAAAAATTTGTTCTATGTGAGGGTTTTTTCTCTTGATGCCAATAAGTGATTTCCATGAGTTGAGCAAAAAAGCAATAAACGTCCCTATACCTAAAATGGATATTCTGGTCAAAAATGGGAACGGTCATAAGCCCAGTGGAGGGGTTCGCTTCGGGCACATTGGGATGAAACTAGTTTCCCAGTGCTTTTTAGGAACAAGTATAAATCAAATAGGTTTTTCCATAGCTTGCAATAATACTTCGGCGTGATGACACTGGAATTAACTTTTTTTTTTACATGGAAGTCTATGTACAGAAGTTATTTCCTGGTATCAACGGGAAGTTTTTTATGAACTGAATCGAAATCCGATGTACATCCATGTACCTAGAGCTCAGTTTTCGATTTCGGAAAATATCATATGAGACATAAAAACATAACATATTCTACGTAAGAGAAGGTTTTCCTCAGCGCCAAGCGATAGGTCTCGACAAACTGGATCAAAAACGTAGTACGTATATCTAAAAACTGCTATTTTTAGTGACAACTCCATTGGCCGCAATGCTTTACCTGCGTAACAATGGGAAGTGAAAACCTCGAGCATTTTTTAAGCCAATTTTTAAATAAATATCAGATGTGAGACGAATTTAAAGTCAATTTTCGTGAAAAATTTTTCCGCATTACTTTTTAGAGAAGAATTCCAAAATGTCAAATAAATAAATGTAACTATTTATGAGAAAAGCTATGATAAATTATTTTAGCTCCGGTGACGTCTTAGGAACGGAGTCAATATATCATTTTAAATCATCGCAAAATGTTTATAACATTTTTATTTAATTTATTATGTGCGCAACTTCTCATTGCAAAAAAAGCACATTAGACATTTTCAAGTTTTTATGACGGCCTAAAAACGTAATCAATAAATTGGCTGACTTAGCATTTGGCCGACTTAATTCGCGTGCGTGCCTCAAAGGTCAGCCGACGGCCAACTTTATTTACGTACGTACCGACAAAACCCGTAATCACGTCGTGGGACTGTACCGAAGGCCAGCATAACATGGGGAAGACAAATTTAGAGTCGGCTAAGCCTACTGGAGAACATATTAGAACAGGCTGTAAAAATAATTACAGAGGAGTAACGGCTTAGGTGGAGTAGCGTAATTGCAACGGGATAATTGTTAATGTATACCCGATATATAGTTTTCGTTAGCCTATACGAACGGATCAGATTAATTAAAACGGTCAACACAAAACACAAGCGGACCGAAGCCCTCGGGCTCCTTCAGTACATACATGTATATGTATATATATATATATATATAGGGGTAGTGTAAGAGATGATGCTGTCATTTCATTGGGAGTACGCTGTCGTAAGATACCCTAATTCTTGTTGTAACTGCGCACATCGTAGCGATGCTAGTTAGATAAGCCGGCATCAAATGTATGCGATATCAAGGTGACTCTTCGGGTCGCGTTACGATTCGTTGTCGAGCTTGTTGTCCTTTCGGCCTATCTAGCTTACAAAATATAGGCGTGTGCGGCGATAGATGGCCAGCTGCCGATACGGATTTAAAGGTTAGGAATACTCCCATTGTGACTAGGGCATTTCCTAAGTTCTGACATCTAAATTTAATTTTGCTTCGAAACTAAAATGAGAGATTGGGACAATTTTCAGCTAAAGAATATTCTAGACTATTATAATCACTCTACAACAAATCTTTATGTTGCAGAGACCGAAACCGTACCTAGCCTTTTGAATCGTGAATTTGTGTTAAATTCTGTTGTTTGTTTCATTCGTATCTACAGTGAACGCCACAATAATCACTGTGGAAGCTCAGGTCAAAAAGTGGAGCTGGGATTTTACCAGTTCGATGCGTCCCTTCGTTTTATCGCTGGCTCTGTTTGACGAAATGAATAGGTGTCGTCCCTGTTCAGGACATTGTATCGCAGCTGACGACTGATTTAGACCTGTATACAGCTTAAAGGTGAAGCAGGTTACGAACTATATATAATAGTATTTACCCGAGCTAATAGAAATGAAATTCCTCCGAGAGGCTTACTGACTTCCCCAAGGTTAGACAGGTCTGGCTTGATAACCCCCAGAATAACGGCAAAGCGAGAGGGGATAGTCGACTTTCAGAGCAGTCGCTAACGTTTAAATAGCAACATTTTAAAAAACAATATTAATTGCCGTTTTCAAAGCCTCTTGTTCCAACACGGTTGCTAGTTATCAGCCAATAGATTCAGGAATGGTATAGCTTTCGCCATTGATCACTAGACTGTATTTTGACTTGGCAAAACCAAGTACGAGTTCATTATTATTATTATTTTCATTGATTTCCAGAATTTCGGTTTTCGGAACCCGTATATATAATATGCAAAGCCAATTTACAACGAGAATGTACAAAAGAAGTTAACCCTTGTACCTAACGAAGCCTTGAAAAACCTGTAAGTAACTATCTATTCTACTGCTACTTCAACCATCGATGTACATGTTCACAGACGCAGTTCCTTCTAAAGGATTCTCTCGACCACCAAATAGTTTCTGCAGACAAATACTTAGGCGCTAATTTTTTTTTCTTATTTTTATAATATTAAGTCACATTCTGACATTGGTATCAGTATAGCAACGTCATTAAATTGCCCTCGCGTGCGAATCGACCCCATCACGTGCGCGTACGTTTCTCCTCTATGCTAAAGGCTGTACATATCACTTTGTTCTGCGACATATTAGTGTTACCATAGTTTCTGACTGGTATCGACCCAACTGCCTGCTAGATATCACGGAAGAGGTCTTCGGATGGGAACTAATGAGTACTGATCGGCATATGGGACCGTTGTATTAATTTGCTAGAGCCCTCTCGTCATTATCATTATTGGAAGCTAGCCCATTTGACAGAATGCAATTATTATTCACTAGATCTACCTAGATCTAGATAAAAATAGTCATCAGGATAAACACCAGTCCATTCGTGTAAGATTTCCTGCATTTCTTACCGATCGCTACTGAACAATTTGAAGGATGACTGCTAAGTGAGAGCTTAAACCCACGTGTATTAGCCTGTGAGTGACACGTACGTTATGTAGACCTTCAATAGAGCTACGATGATGGGTGACGACAACTGTGCGACTCATTTACTCGACAAACAAGCAAAATGTATATATATACATATAGTTTTTTTTTACGGAGAAGTTTTCATTGGGGAGCAATGTTTTGCTCTAGGGTTCCAAAGTTTTATGTTTGGCGAATTGCATCAACCGCTCGTTCTCAAACCTCAATGTAGGCATTCTGGCAGGTCGCTGATCCCCAGCACGAAACGTACTCTCTGTGTACGAATCGAGGCCATTATGTGTCCCTAAGATTAGCACGCAAATAAGTTACCCACTAAGCTATCGCGACGACTTAATCTAAGACCTAGGCTACTTCAAATGTTCCCTAGATTTGTAAGCAAGCACATTGTCGTTGCCTAATATTTCCAGCTGAATATATATAAGGAAAAAACAGCATTTCAAGAAGAACACGGTGTACGATTTTACTGCCGCCTTGAATACTTACTTGTATCAGTAATCTGTGAAATACTGAATTGGTCTGTAAAATAATATATGCCATTATTTTATATAAATAATTGTTCTGTATCTCCTTTGATCCGGTACTGCACGAAAGGTTCTACACATTCCAAATAACATAAGGTAGCAAGTCCGAGTTAAGACTGAGGCGAACTTGAAGAATAAATTAAAAAAGAAGCCCTCAATAATACGTCCCATTGCAAAGATCGCTCATTACGCCCCTATCGAGGCAAGCTTAGAGATAGCTGTAGCTTGAATAATCGGAAAGTGCGTTCATCAGCACACGTACTATATTAAATAGATGTAGATCTAGCTATGGGAACAGCCTTTGTTGGAAATTTTTTGTGAAGAAACGACCTAGATTATCTATTGTATACCCATTAATGTTCTTTATACGCATACAACTGCTGGGACCCTCTGCCATCGAGATAAGGTCCCAGCCCAACTAGGTATGCTAGTGATGATTCTATTCGGAACTTCTAATTTTATGACGTGTGCGTATCATGTGGCTCTGTCTACTTAATACGAATAGAAAGCTTGCTGTCCGAAAAAGGTAATGGTGTTCAAGCATTATAAGGTAATTCGACCGCTTTCAGACAAGCAGTATGTTAGATCTCAATAAAGTACGATGTGGAAGAATGGCAAATAAAAGTTGTTTCCACGCTGCGACTTGGTCTGTTTTTTCAGGTGCAACACGCCATCCAGCAAGCGGGGTTCCATCGAACAAAACGAGGTTATAATAGACTGCGGCTAGCCGTCCTTGAACAAATTCAACAACAATACCAGAACGAACCCACTGACCCATATTTTCCCTTTCAGTGGTACCTAGTAAGTACATAGTTTTCAATTTTTACCACCAAATTATGTTTTCTTGGCTATATATGTGCAGATTCATGATTGTTGTAGATAAATCTTGCTAGTGCTATGGATTCTTCAGGAATTTTTTTACGTTGAACGTTCATGGAAGTTGCAAAGTTGACCGATGCCGGCTAAGTTAGTTGATCGGCCAAGCATATACATATATATCTGGTGTGACTTTATTGCCGTATGCGATACATTTTATCGAAACAATTTTAATATGGTGTCGACTCGAATGTCTGTAGAAGACAGAGTTCAATGCTATTGACGTATTGCTAAAGTGCGTCGAGATTGTGAGGTTGAAGTATGAAACTCCCTTCGTAAAGTGAGCGGATATTTCGCTATGGAGGCGCCCATCTTTTATTCGCTACTTCAGTAGACAAAACAAAATGGTTAGAGATCAACTCGAGGCTGGACGGCAAAGCCCATACATTTACTATTCCATTACTCCATTTAGCAATTATTTGTAATTGTATAAATTTGTATAACATAACAGTATTTTATAAATTATACCAGACATCAGACAAACAGTGTGGCTGCGTGAAATGTAGTTGGACGATGATGGGGCAAGCATTCACTGAGCGGGCAAATATACTACCAAGGAAGAAATGTTCCAGTTTTATCGAAATACGCGCAACATCATGTGGCTTTGCTCGTTTAAGCACAATGAGCTTTTCGAATCTGATATGCTTTTATTTCATATGATAACATCAAACAGGTGTTATTTTGTACATTTTTCTAGAATTCACTGTTCTGCGAAAATGGGTCTGACCCATATTGTCACATTTGTTCTAATAGCTGCTCAGAAAGAAATTGGTGTTTATCGCGCAAAAAAGGAAGAAAATGGTCTGAGATAGGCCGATCAAAAACAGAATTGAATAAATCCTACCTAGTTATATGGTTATATTTATTTGGATCATGTCGTCCTTTACGATATAATCCAATTATTTTTTATAGTACTCCTGTTCAAGGTTTAATGAATTGTGATTCTAGATTAATAGTTACGACAAGATTGCCAAGCACCCCCCTCTTGTATAGCCGTTTCAACAAAGAATCATCAATTCATTGGCTATCATCCATAACGACAAACAGTGATTTAATTGAAAATATCGTGTTCCACAATCGGCACGTATGCCAAAACTAGCTACGACCCCCGACAAGTTATCATGTCGTTGTCATCACCCGTCATTGTAGTGCTTGTAGGCAAAACCTGTCACATAATTCTGCTTTCACGGAACGTAAAAGGCCAGCCTCCTCGGACAAAGCGCATGTTCCTTCATTATTATGGTTTAATTTTCCTAGTGGTATCGTCTTCCGTACGATGTATGAAAGCAGTTCCAGTAATATTTGCAAACATGGTCTGCTATGAATGCTTTCCTGGCTAGACCGCTTACTTCCACAAAATATTTACCCGGTAAGCTGATCTTGATAAGCTTACGCAAACCAGATGCTAAAATAATTGAGCGGTTTCCCCCAGCCCTAATCGTTTAGCCTAGGATAGGCGGTTCGATAGAGACTACAATAGACATGGCCAAATTAAGACGCCTATCCGTAAACTTAACGAAAAGCCCAAGGCACAAGAGCAGGTGATGTACACACTGTAGGGCTATTTGACTAATGTAGTACAGCGATAAATATAAACTAATAACAAGATGTCTAAATAATGACGTTGCTAATAGGACCGAAAAAAAAAAAAGGAAATACTACCGTCGAGATCTGGCAAGATCGTTATCCCTTGCGAACAGCCATGTGCAGCACCCGCCTAATAAGACCAACTCCCCCCCCCCCCCCCAACCGATGGCCTTCCGGCCCCCCGTCACCCATAAACAAACGTTTATAAAGGTAGCTAGTATAAAAAAGGCTTGGTGGAAGGATAAGCTATAAGTGCGACGTATCTATCTTAAATGCTCCCTTAAAAGACAAGAGCATCGGAGAT
>NW_019211456.1:16302411-16316235 GCF_002443255.2 Varroa destructor
CCCCCCCAAAAAAACCCAACCCCCCCCCCCCCCCCCGCAACTGCTGGCCTTACGGCCTGCCGTCACGCATAAACCAACGTTTATAAAGGTAGCTAGTATAAAAAAGGCTTGGTGGAAGGATAAGCTATAAGTGCGACGTATCTATCTTAAATGCTCCCTTAAAAGACAAGAGCATCGGAGATCGTATTTAAAAGCCTAAACAACGTAGTATGATTTTTCGCTTACGGTCGTAAAAACTGGCAATTTACTCGCTGTTTGTAACCAAAATAGAGCAGTTAACTGGTTCTAAACCAATGCATACTACTCGGCTATAGCAGCTGTTAGCTAATGTAGGAAGTATTCTTAACATCAAGCAAAAAAGACAGAACACCCCTTTCGATTTTGTTATGACTTTCCAACTGCTACGTATATATATCCCTGTCCGCATAATCTTGGGGGATACAAAAAGAAGGCGGGAATGTTTAAAAATAGGTGCTACGATATACATATCCGTACGTACGACACGTGTATCAGCACGGATTTAGCTAATCCGCACAATGCTAAAGGGAACCTAACAAGGGAACAAAACAACAACGCATTGGACGCAAGAACCTCTGTGCCGAGAAAAATGCCTTCTAAATCTACGGCGAATAGCATAAGTAATTACTAAGGATGGAGGATTTCAGTGAAATAAACTGGTTGAAAGCCATATAATCTGATAGTAGATAATAGTTAGGCTCTGTTAAGTACTGATAGAGGGACCAATTTATATAAATAGAACATAGAGCCTCTTTATCATTCAGACAGATTTCGTCAGCGGCGAAATGGCTTTTATTGTCTGAGTTAGCAAATTTGTTTTTTATGTTTCAATGCAGCTTAGCCAACTTGGACAAATGAATAACTCGAAAACACCAGAAGTTTCAGCACTAATCATCTCAGGGTGCATGCACACTTTCCATAAAGATCCATTTTTTCTATTGCTTCAAATTTATGCGACCATTAGGTAAGTTCAAGCTAAAGATGAAGGTCAATGTTGATTAACGCCAAGGAAATAAAACATCATTTACCCTTAGAGACGGTCGGAACTTTGAAGGCGAATGAAGTTGTTCCCGTATTAGCTCGAAAACGCGCAAGGTGTGACCTTTATTTCTAAACAATTCAACATAAATACTCGAGCCACGCTATGCTCTAGGTAATATGCCTTCTAGTCGTCTTTAAGATTTAAGACGTTAACCAAAATTGCTTCTTTGCCTTCAAACGTTAAGCGACTCAGGGGGGAGGGGGTGTACTACAGTTTGAAAGGCTTTGAAATAGGTAGCCATTTTGATTTGCGTACATGCAAAATGATGTGGTGAATTTCTATTTATACACGACAGTCAAATACTATTAAGAGTTGATTTGTTTATGGAATCTCGTTGCACTTGAACTACAGAAAAACGTCGGTCAGAATGGTGGTAAACCCCGCCTCGATTTGAACGTGGAAGCGGCCTGGGCACAAGGTTTCACCGGTAAAAACGTAACAACAGCGATTATGGACGACGGAGTCGATTATATGCATCCGGACCTCAGAGACAATTACGTAAGTAGTACACGTTCTTTATATCCTGAACCCCTTGTAGGCACTTCGAGAAATGAATATCGTTCAACAAACTCACACTCTGTATGGCGTGGTTCTTCTACCATAACTGACTTTTATGATCTTGCATATACACCTATCCGCAAGAAAACACTACACGTAAAAGCCGTTGTTTCCGTAGATGCTTTGAGAAGCAAAGAACGCTTCTGTCGAACGAAAAGACAACAGATAACGGTGGAAAATAGAATATGATACCCTCAATCTGGGTCCGTATCGTGTCAGGAATAAAAAATGTAGAGGAATATGTATCCCAAGTTTGTCTACCTTCCGTTAAAAGATGCCCCACCTATACGCACTCTCTATTTCAGAATGCGCGTGCCTCGTACGATTTCTCTGGGAACGATCCGTTCCCTTACCCCCGCTATACAGATGACTGGTTCAATTCGCACGGCACCCGATGTGCTGGCGAAGTGGCCGCTAAACGGGATAACGGTGTTTGCGGTGTCGGAGTTGCTTATAATTCGAAGGTGATTAACAATGTTGATACAGTGCCCATAAATGTTGCTTCCCTAAGAAGCTAGCTTTAGTATTTCATAAGCAGAGTATGTAATTACCTATAGAATGACACAGCATTCAACTAGTGAGCGTCATGCAATCGTACAAGTAGACCGAAGTGAACAAAAAATTAGAGTCACCATCGCGCAGTGACAGTTGTATTTCGTTATGAGAGTCGTTTGTAAATGGGCTGTTACGGACATTTTCCAGGTGGCTGGCATTCGAATGTTGGACCAACCATACATGACTGATCTCATCGAAGCCAACTCGATGGGTCACGAGCCCCACCTGATTGACATTTACTCGGCGTCTTGGGGCCCTACCGACGATGGCAAGACTGTAGACGGACCGCGCAATGCTACCATGCGCGCAATTGTCCGAGGCGTTAATGAAGTAAGTCGTTATGAGATATTCCACTAATCTACTAACAACTGCAGCCCACATACACAGAACGAGTACGTTGGCACTCTCCGAACTTGAACCATTGTTGTGTCTCTTCCAGCTCGTACACTGTTTATTGTCCGCTGCAAAGATGATCTAAGTCAGAGTGTCTCTGGTGCTCATGAGATTTACATTCTTTCCAAATTTAGTACGACGTAGTCATACTGTCGTAGCCAAAGAGAATCTCAGCTCTGGTTACTCAGAATTTGCTATCCTATCGAGGTGCCACTAGGATTTCTGGAATCCGACAAGTGCTATTGGCATATTTGCCTTAGCACCCACGACGCACCAGTTAGGGCCATTTCGATTTGTCCAGATATCCTATCGAACGATCTATACGTTAAAAAAAAACTACTATTAGGTCTTTATTAAGTTGCTAATGCAGGATAATGCGAGTGGCAGTCCGACCTATCGGCAAGGGCCAATAGATCGAGGAACCCTTTGCCACAATTTTTTCGGGCTTGTTAGCAATTCCTCGTACATAAAGAGCACTATGGATTGACAAAGGGAGAATAGTACCTACGGATTAAAGCGAAGCCAGCAATACATTGACTATAGTTTGCTTACTATTGAATAGTGATAAATTAGCGATTGGTACAAGAAACCGTGAGCAGTCCATTCTATCACTCCGTATTGCAGTGTCCATGTCAGTCCATGCGTTTTATAACGATTTACTGTGCGTCCTCGAAAGACCAGATAGATGCCTTATGTTCAAGAAAGCGTTGTGTTATGACCGGGTTGTATTTAGACATTTGTTCAAATATTGGAATATTGTTGTTTCGTTCGTCATTATAAAGGGACGTCGTGGTCTGGGCAACATCTACGTGTGGGCTTCCGGAGACGGTGGCGAGGAAGACGACTGCAACTGCGACGGATACGCGGCCTCGATGTGGACAGTCAGTATTAACTCGGCTATTAACAATGGAGAAAATGCTCATTATGATGAGAGTTGTTCATCGACTCTTGCATCGACGTTCTCCAATGGCGCGAAAGATCCTCATACCGGAGTGGTAAGTTTGATTTATGCCTAAACCTTATTGTGAGGTGCAATGCATCTCTCTGGTGCCGTTGTATTTATCCGATATAGACTACCTCCAAGCCATACCCCCAAAGGATGGTCCATTAAGGATAAACGCTTAAAGCTTATTAAACCTAACATCCAAATACTGAAAGTTTCCATCTCAATCTATGTTGATCTTTAAGATAAATAGGTTTACTGTGTAAGATACGAAATGCTGAGTTGAAACTTTTGGCTATGCTCTGACCTCTAAAAACAAACTCAAGCGTTGGATCGGTGATGCGGACAATTGTTTCCGCGTTGCACTTGTTAAAAATTATGCACTAGGATTACCATAATATAGAGTATTTAAACCGATCTAACGAATACAGGGCTGTATGATGACATGTGTGAGGCAGAAAGTTATGCGTTCATACGTGTAGCGTTTATAATGGGTGCCTACTCATTTTTGAGATGATTAATAAAACGATCCGAACGGTATGTTGGTGATGTGGCTATATATATATATATATATATATATATATAGTACAATTAACAAAAAAAGAACGTGTCAAAATCATCAATAAAGCAGTAACGACACAAAAGTACAAACTAATAATCTTAACGACATGATACTTATATTCCCCTTCTCCCTATGAGCTTTTATGAGAAACACAAATGATATATGAGTAAAATTACTAGTATTTCATTATGAAGATACTTACTATTTTCGCTAGTATAAATACACATACGTATATTAGAGAAAGACTCATAGACAGAACACACATGAGTGAAGGCTCCGTATGGCCCTCAAGCCACACAACGTTATGCACAAATCTACTGTTAAATGTGTTACGTACGCGATTTATATCTATATATCGATATACGTTCATCGACCTCGCCCAGTCTCTGATTCTTCGAAACACAGAAAAAGATCATCAACACCTTGTTCTTGCGCACGTACTACGTTTCAACACCTCTCCCCTCCCTTGCTTTAATGTTGCCATCTAAATTGTGCTTATAATAAAGTTATTCAAGAAAATACAAACGACCTTGCCTCACAGATTGTTTTATTATCGGTTGGATAATGATTGTACATTACGGATAAGTGTGTATCTTTCTCTCGTCTTGTGAACTCCAGAACTCAATATTGTCTGCCTAAAAAAATTAACGACCCTAACCAACCGTTCATTCGATTGGTGTGATGGCTTTACCATCGTCAAAGACTGTCCCGTTAGATTATCTATTCATATTATACGTTGAAACGACCTATATAGAAAATAGAGAAATAGCGTCTATTTCCATACATTTTTTCAACATTTAGCTTTTATAAAAAAAAAAAATATTTCACAAGCAGGTAATCCATACTCAGCGACTCTTTTCTTGCGTGTTCAGGTGAGGTTTAAAATATTCCATCGTATGTCTAAAACTACATTTAATTAGCGGTAATATTAAATAACCCAAATACACACTTTAAACACCAAGTCTTCGTATTGACAAGATCGAAATCAATTCACAGAATAATTGAATTTTAAACTGAGGCTTCGCTTTCTAGTTGAGCTCGGGGCGCCCACGAGGTTGCAACATCGGCAACCCAGCCACTTCTCCAAACCTTCTTTCAAAAATATTTAATGCAGAGTTTTACGAGACTCCCCACATCCGCGTATACCCTCAACCAAAACATCTGAATATTGGTACAGGCACTTTTGCCATTTTTCTTCTTCTCATTGGAAAATACTTAGGGAAAAGCATACCCCAGGGTACATTAGTGGTTAATTTGGTAAGAGTTGTAAGTTCGGGTCTAAACATGGGTGAGAGCAAAATGACCAATTTACGAGGTTTGCTGGGCTAGCAGGATTACTTTGTGAGGCGATCAGCGTTAGTGTGGGTGAGCGCAGGTTTTAAAATGTATGTGTGTTTGGCAGTTCCGGGCAATCTGATAAAGGTGTAGGTAAATCACTAATACAATGGATCCAATTCAAGACAACTCGAATTTCTTAGACGGTCTTATAAAGGCAAGGTTTTTGGGTAGATGTCCTTTGCCAAGCTTCAGGTGAAGGTTCCTTCTTCTTTTCTAATGCTTACTAATATTTTGCTGTGGTAATTACCTGCCACAAAACGAAGCCGCGTCACCTATTTTTCTTCATTTTCCTTTTTTACATTGTTTCACGTCTGCCAGAAACTATTTTCCTAGTAGTTGTCGTTTCGGTAGTATAAGCGATCTCGCCCAACCATAGCTCTGTATCATATGTTGTTCCCTGCTTTTTATGAGCGGCTTTAACTGGGTGTTACCTTGAGCCCTTTCTATAGCATCACTACCATACAAAAGTACCTATGAAGCTAATTGTACCAAACTGTTGCTTGCCTAGGAAATTAATAGCGACGACCACTGATTTCATTATGAATTGATTACATTGAGAGGCAGTAGGATACATTTGCATCGTTGTAGGGCGTGTTACGATGGGGGCACAGTGTACAGCCATAAAGCACTGCTTCTATAAAGTCAAAAGTAATGCTTTGACTGAAACCGTAACCCGTTAATAAGCACAGTGGGTTCCATATTTATATCTAGGATAAGGCGATTGTAGCCTACACAGGGCTGAATAGCAAAGCATTTCGAAACACGAGTGGACCTGTCCCCTTGTGGCTTCTGTAAAGGCATCATTATTATTATTAGACGTTGTATTTTGTGTGTATATTGTAAAAGACGTATTATTCTACCATATTGGAATAACAAGAAAAAACAACTGCTATTACGATAAATAGAGTCCAGATGTTAGTTTATATGTAACGGGATGTACCCCGAATAAAATCAGGAAAAGAATGTCACCTACATAAACTTTTAAGCGAGCTCCATTTCGTTACGATAGACAAATCGACTCCTTCAGGTATTCCGAAATCTAAAAAAATAATTTATTTATATAGCAGAAATAGCAGTGTCGAAATATTCCTGGATTGGCTGCCAATCTGCTTGCCATACGCACCATGGAGTAAAGTGTCGAGATCCAGGTGAGACAGATGAGTTAGTGGAAAAAGCGGTTAATACGAGCTTTTTGATAGCAATATCCACAGGTAATAGAAATTAATAAGACCACAATTCCGTATAACATACGTCGCCGACGTCTTTGGATCAGGGCAATTACGGAGTTTGGCAATGTTGGCAATGATGCTTGTGCCTAAAACTTCGCAGTTGCAAACAATTGAGACTTTTTCCCCATTCTGTTGAAAGTTTGCATATTCTAGAAATTTGATCAAAACGAAGGTAGCAAACGAGCAAGTCGCTCGCCGATTAACTCAAGTGGCTCTCGGACTTCGAGACGGTCGACCATCGAAAACCGCGTTGTAACTTCATAAGAGCTGGCAGTTGTACTATACCATGTAAGGGGTAGAAACGTCGGACCATCTTTTCACCCAGGTTGGACACGCCCACCATGGGAAAACGATGAGCGTTGCAAGTGACAACATTAGAACTGGGAGTACTGCGCCCAGTTGCGATGGGCTGAATCAGCAATGCATTCATTCGCACAAGAAGTCGTTTACGGGAGATAGGCCGCCACGCATAAACATACATCACAGAGACCTTCGAATGGGAATCGCTTGATTACCCGGGTCTCAGTCGGGATCCAATAAAAACACACTGGAGCAAGAATCGAACACTGAAGGCGCCCTCATACTTAAATTTAATCGCAGTTACTACTATACGGTCCCACATTTGACCCTATACGTACTGGTGGCGATGTGGCCCCTGGACTGCGCTAAACGTATAGCGTGATGATGAACCTGATGCCTTCGTTAAATATGCATCGCCATATGCGTATCTTCTTTCTTTATTGGCGGTTTTGAATTCCGTGGCTTCTCAGCCATCTTCGCGGAATATGGCGGATAATCTGTATGATACTGAGGAAGATTGCAGGACGTGTAGCACCGTGAGTCGCCTGTAGCGTCGTGTATGATAAAGTATGGTAATTAAATAAAATTGCTATCGTGCAGCCAAACTACAAATTTAATTACACTGAATACAAATATTAACACGCAGAATCGTCATGTTCAAACTAGATGTTTTACAGATTTAGAAATACATTTAAAAACGATTTAAAAACAAATCCATTACATCGAATATGAAAAACTACAGCGGCTGAAGGGAAATCGAACGATACATAAATAGCAACAGCCGATACGCACTTGGCACACTCGTCTGGGCAATGGACTGGAGTGTCTGGCAATAGATTGACCCCCAATAAGTGCCCCCCAAGCTGGCGAAGCTATGATGTTGAAAATAAGCTACTCACAACAGCGTTTCGACACATCTATCTAATAGTTAATTATTATAGTTGACATAACTTCCTTGCTTCCCGTATGAAGCAAGGAAGTTATGTCAAAATACACTTGAAAAGAATCCGCGGTCATTGGCTGCATTTGCTGCGCAATAGGAAAATCTTCACAAAGTCCATTGAAGAATACTGTTCCATTGGAGTGCTATGATCGTTATTTTGCGTTTAGTAACCCATCAATTAGCCAAATAATTAATCGCTAACTGCTCTATTACCGATAATTGCAGTTCAACACTTAATTAATAATTTCACTTAATTTCATAGTTATAATATATTTAATTGCAGGCGACGACAGATCTCTATGGGAAGTGCACAAAAACTCATTCTGGAACATCAGCTGCCGCTCCTGAGGCTGCCGGTGTTTTCGCCTTGGCCCTTGAGGCAAAGTAAGAAATAAAGCCCATGCAATATTTTTGTGTGGCACAGATACCTAGTATCGTGTAGGCTTGGTGACCAAATTACATATCTAAGTTCGTCTTAGTTTTATTATTTTTTTTCTATTGCTACTTAGCCCACAAGGTGAGCGTTGTTTTCCCGAGATATCCTGGAACGCCACTTCCGTTTCTGCGCAATGGACCAACTACACAACCAGAATAGATTGTCTTCGAAGGGAATTCTGTTCTGAAGCGCCGCCGTCTTCTACGGTTTAGTTGGGGACTAGTTAACGGCACAACAAGAACGCTGCTAGTCCCGATGCTTTGAATGTAGTCGAACTAGAAATTAGCCACATTACAAATATAGTAAATCACTTGACCGTTCATTAACAACAATCGTCCATCTCAAACTGTACCCCGATACATTATCAAAATGTTGTATCAGCATTCAGCAAACGAATAGAGTTTGTGTCACCTAAATCGGTAACACGTGTTTTATGAGAGGTCTTTAACAAATCATTAATGAAGTGATCTCAATCGTTCCTCTAAATTTTCGTATGTGTAATGCGCATTTGTCGTGTGCTTCGTTTCGAACCGTTAGTCCTCAGTTGACTTGGCGCGACGTCCAACATCTGACAGTCCTTACGTCCAAGCGGAATTCTCTGTACGATGCTAAGAAGCGATTCCACTGGAAAATGAACGGTGTCGGCCTAGAATTCAACCATTTGTTTGGCTATGGGGTCATGGATGCAGGAGCAATGGTAGCATTGGCAACTGAGTGGAAGACCGTACCGCCGAGATACCATTGCGAAGCCGGGGCTGTTCGCACACCCAGGTAAAGGCTTTTGTTTGCTTTTGCAAAAACAATGGCTTTCTTGTTCAATACGGCGATCTCGCTCAAAACATTCAGCGCCTAAAGAGAAAGAAATATCCCAAAAGGAGTTCGCTTTATATTTGAAGAGAATACTAAAACAATAAACAGAAACTGTTCAGTGTTAGATGCTCCGTTGAGGACTTTTTGCAGAAGTAAATTACATTGCTTGCTATTATATTTCTTCACAGGCGCTTCACGGAGGGCTCCTCTGCCACCATAAAAATTGAGACCACCGCATGTGCCGGCAAGGAGACCGAAGTGAATTACATAGAGCACGTACAGGCTGTTCTCAGTCTAAACGCAACTCGACGGGGAGAGGTTACCCTCTATTTGGTGTCGCCATCAGGCACTCGGTAAGCACCGACCGAAATAACGGACATACTCGTTCTTTCCAAGAGAACGAACGAGGTTCTGGAAATAACTGATTGGTTCGCCCATTTTTTAAGCTAAAATGAAAATCTCATTTGAACGCAGAGCGGTGCGATTCATCGCAATCTGCGTACAGGTTCCAGATTGAATGTTCTTCGTTTCAGATACATTGCCCTCTTGTGACTGCGCTCAGCAAAGTGTTTCGTTCTGATCTTGAGTGTCGTTTTTTAAAACGCTATTAGTAATTATAAATAAACTACTAAGTTACAATAGTATTCGTGATGGGTCAGTACTGACTTGTTAAAATACTAAACTGCAGGGCAGGGTGTGATATGGGTTCGAAACCTGGCGCGGATGCAATCCGTTCCATGCTGAAAGCCAGCCCTCCGAAACCGCGCTAGCAAACGTTAAATTTAAACATTTATTTAACTCGGTTCGTTGAGCGGGTGGCAGAGCTTAGCGGCGATGCAATTTTGATTCAAAGAACGTTCGTTTCAGGTCGATGATTTTGAGCCGTCGACCCCACGACGACGACCACAGAGACGGTTTTACGAAGTGGCCGTTTATGACAACACATACTTGGGGCGAAAACCCGAAGGGGCGTTGGCAGCTAGAAGCGCATATTGGCGCTCAGGAAGGCGATACAAAACAGACAAAGCAAGAGAAACCAAGTGTTGCAAAAAACCTCGAAGGATTTGTGCTTGAATGGACGCTCATGGTGCATGGCACAAAAGACCCTCCATACAAGGATCTGCCGATCCAGGATGAGAACAGCAAACTTGCCATCGTCAAGAAGGCTCATGAGGATTACCTTAAGAAAAAGAAGCATTAAGCGAATTTCGCCTTGTGGACAACTTCTTTAAGTTAAGCTCACTTAAATCGTCGGGTGATGAAACGATCTAAGTCAACAAAAATTTCAAGCTTTATGTAAAATAGTTAACTTATGGATTGCTAGCTATGACTTTAGTAAAATTCCGAAGGATGTAAGCAAACCAAATCATGGAGCCGAAAGAGATAGAGTTGAATATTTTTCATTGTTCTGATCAAATCGTGGCCGATGACAGCCACAGTGTTGCACTAGTTAATTTTTCAAGCTGCGAAATATCGGATCAAACAAAATATACCTCTCCGAAAATACTTGCTCCTGAAATCGATAAATACAGCTACGGTGTCGTCCTGACAAATGTTAAAGACTTGTTTTCTATTAAAGTTTCTCATTGGTGGCTGGTACAATAACCACTATAGAGGACTAAGGAGAGGTCCTGTTGTTGGCCGTATTCGAGACAGCTTAATTTGGAACTCGAACCCAATCAAGACGTCACCCATAAATTGACGCTGTGGAAGTGTCTAAAAAATTGGTGGACGGACGGCCAGCGCTTGAGGATCTATCCCGACGTGCCCGTTGTTCATCTTTTGATAATAGTGAAGTTGCAGCCCTGATTTTGACGATCCCCCGAACCTCATTAGAGTCACAGCACTGTAAGTATGCCGCAAACATATCACAGAGGCAAGATATATAGGCAAAGCGGTGAGGTAGTACCAAGACGAATGGGATCGTGCCATACATTTAACAGCAATTACTGATATCATTTTGATGCGGCTCTGGTATTAATTTCGCGTTTATGACTGTTGAACGACATAGGCAACTTCAGCTGTACTTGACGCAGTAGTAGTTTCTCATAGTTGTCTATACATTTCTACATACGTGTTTGTAGTTAATAGTTACTAAACGACTTACAGAGCTCTATTTGGGTTACGGGAATTAGCTATAAATTTACATCGACGGGCTTATCGACGATTTTATATATATATATATAATCTAAAACAAAAAAACATTTAACGCATTGTTATATATATATATATATATAACAATGCGTTAAATGGTTTTTTGTTTGTTATTTTCTAAATTTTGGGAACATGCCTGAGCTATGGGAACGTAAACTGATTTCTCCATCTTTGTTTACGCGGATAATTTTAAAACGCACCTTCCTTATGAACATCCCCAGCTTTCCCCCAGGATTGTAAAATATTATGCGTTCATTTTTGAACAAACAATCGCTAGTATTATCATTGTTATTATATATTGACACTTCATTGAAAAAGTTTGGTACAGCTTTACAGTATTCTTTGAGCATATGCGGTAGCTTCCAAGAAAAGAAATCAAGTTACTATTAAAAAATTTGGTAAAATATTATTGCGGGTTAGCCTTAAGGACAACGTTATTTCTAAGTATTTTTGTCGTACACTCGAATGCGTTGTTATTACCAGGTTGAATAGATGAGATAAGTATCTATCTATAATGTGGGTTTTCTGTGCGATAGGCTTCTTGGCTGGGAAATGAAATATTAGTCATTTGTAGAACGAATTAGAGAGTCTACTTTGGTACGCCGGCCCAAGAATAGTCAAAGTTATTGTGGGACTTCTACCAGACGCGTCTGAACTATTATAGGCACCCTAGAACTAGAAGAAGAGAATATGATCTAAGGAAATTTTGTCATGCTACACTGTTGGGTTCAAGAAGTCTATCGACGTTGTGCTATCATAGGCGCTAGATATCGAGATGAAGAAGCGTTTCTAGCAGTTGTCAGCATCGCGATCACGTTGGCAGCACTCTTTTAAATCGATGGGAGCACACACATGCGCATACATTTAAATCTCTGGTCAACAATGCTAGGTCCTGCTGTCAGTTACTGGACCGTGACCGCAATCGAATAGCCCAGCAAGAACCGCTTTAACCGTAATGACGAAGAGGCATTGTCCGCTTCTATAAGTAATTCTGAACTCGTTATAGCTTAAGAGTAACGTTATCAAAATCCATAGATCTGTAAAACACGATCGGGCTAACCAACCAACCAACCAACCATCATAAGAACGTCCGTTTTTTTGTGTACGTGTAACGTTAAAGATGATGCGTATAAGCCATTCCACCATCAGCTGATGATCACTACGTCTTGGTCATCTGATGGTCATTCGGCAGATACATAATATGTGACCAGCCTCCATGTGTCGAGTGCTGATTCATGTCCTGTTACATTCATCCGAGAAGTAACAAGCATATCATGCCTCTTTATGATATGCCTATAAGTAAAGGTGCAAGGTGACACACTTAGTCAAGTAGAAAATATCTTGCCGCTTACTTGATTACTTCACAGAACAATCGATTCTGTGATTACTTTATCTTCGAAAGGTCCCGACATCTGGCCTTAGTAAAAAAATAATAAAGGACATCGACAATTTGACGTACTAAATATCAAGTATATTGTAGGTGAACCTAAGATGGACGGAGACATCCTGTGGGGGCCCATCCCATCCCATCCCATCCCATCTCATCTCCGCAGATCATCTTCCGGCCTTTTTTAAACACATAAACACAACACATATATACACATAAATACGCACAGATGCGAAAAGAAACGTAAATATACCTGCAATATCATCCGCCCTCGGGTGTAATTGAGAAACACAAAACTTCAGAAAACGCCGAAGCACCGTGAAAAGGGATACCAAATCAGTTTTGTGTCGTCAGATAAATTCATGACAAGACCAGCCTCCCCAGCAACAACAAGAACAACCCGTTGCTATTATTAGAGTCTACAAACATAGGTGAAGATGATGATGATAACAATAAAAGATGATAAACAGAGCCACATATTCACACAAAGCACAAGTTGTGCAGATATACATAGGTACTAAGACAGAATACGCGGGGTGCATTCGATGTATAGCATGATAACACCGACAAACTTCTTCTCTACGTTTCAATCGCCCCCAAACCGGCCACCCGGTAGAGGTAAGGGGGCGATTTCAAAGATAAATGTGATATATATGAATAAAAGGTAAATGTCGAGTCATTAGCAACAAAAATAATAATATAAATATAGTAATATAAATAATAATAATAATAATAATGAAAACAGCAGGAAAAACAATACAACAACAAAAATAATGTGTTATTATATCTTAGCAATATCCAGGGCAAAGGATTATCGTAATACGAAGAACTCTATACGAATAAGATGCAAACGGCTTCCATAGATAACACCTTCTGCAACCAAGGCATCAGATAATCTTCAGTCGAAATATGCGACAACAGTGAGCTAATACTGATAGTCCAATAAAATAATGGACTTATGCCATTGTTGGGATCACTTTACAAAGGTGTGAAATGAAAGGCATAAAACGATTAAACACGAAAAAACATGGCCTGAAAATTATTATGATGGTTATAATGATAATGGTGATGGCCGACCAACGGAAAAATACACATATATATACAAAGAGGGATTTATATATATATATATATATATACAAAGAAGAATTTATATATA
>NW_019211456.1:16316335-16415783 GCF_002443255.2 Varroa destructor
ATTTATACATATATAAAAGACAGGGGGAAGCAAGACGCCTACAATAATTATATGAAAGAAGGCAAAATATTAATTCTACGGCTATTATTAAAAATGTTGTGGTGACAGCGGCGTCATATATTCTATTTGAAAAATGCTATGTTTAGTCCAAACAAGAGCATCATGGAACGATCACGTACCTTGCTATTATTTACGGTTTACATCAATACTATTAATTATACTGTTGTGCCACAAAACCGTGCTGGCGACCAGAGGTAAAAAACGTCTCGTCAATAGACCAAAAAGACACGAAAACGCCCGCTAGTACAGACCGCGATCTAATCTAAATTCGTTACCAACAGCCAGTCTATCGTGAAATAATAGAAGAAAGAGTGTAAAAAAAAAAAAAAAAAAGCCAATAGTAACACGCGACATCGGACGAAGGGGAAAAGTAAGAAATGGAACAAGTTACATTGACGATACGTACACGAATACAGACTCGTACGGAACCCCTACTCCAATAGGAAAATATCAAGTGAACTACAAGGAGTACCAGGACTATAATTACAACTCTGAGAGAGCAAAAACGATAGCAACTACAACATACGAAAATCATCATAAATCCGATTAAAATGAATTTATGTGACCGATAAAAAAGTCCAACGATACATACTGTAGTATTGCTACTGTGAGCAGCAGCAGCAACAGACAACCGATTAAAGCAGACACAGATGCACAGAAACGAAACAAAGATTAAATAAATATAATTTGATCCTATTTTAAATGATCAATATTGCCGTTACTACAATCATTTATTTATATATGAGTTGATATTAAGGCTCAAGCGGCAGGACTTGCTTCCAGCATCGAGTGCCGAGAAAAGTAGGTGACCTTTTTAAAAGTTAGAAGCCAATTTTCTAAATGTTCATCCAACTTTGCATCGTTCACGTTACCGTTGCCATGGAGAAATTGTGCTAGTGCAGCTCCTACGATTGCTTGTTGGCGATCTTCACTGCTACAAATCAGTGTTCTGTCGAACGTAAGAAATTATCAAAATCCACTGATCAAATGATGCTGATCTGATAATGGCCATGTATAGCTAATTATACTAATTAAAACTAAATTAATATGATATCATTAGGATAAATCTATACGCTACTATTATTATTATTATGCTCGAAGTTAGAGAACATGTTTAATGACATGTTATATATAGCATTTTTACAGAAAATGACTGTATATCTATCGCCATTTTGTCTAAAAACGTCGATCCGCTTTAATATACTGTAGTACGAAAAATGTTCGAGGAAAGTAAAACAGCTTGCTTCTTTTATTTTCCCATTTATAGGGTTTCTAGTAGGTAAGCGGGTTTCTGCACTAATCATTTCAAGAGAGCTGAGAACTTCCTAACGGACACTTGGGCGGCAGATTACAGAGCCATTATATTTATAGCTTAAAGGGCGCGAGGTAGCTGAATGATGAGACGTACTGCCTGACAAGCATTCGGCAGGCCACTGCAAAGTCTCTAAGCAAGTGGATTTGACGAAAGAACTATTAGACGTTTTTCGATCAAGATATACGATAGTGTCAAGGGATTATTTTTATATATGCGTTTTTCATTATAGCGTACATGTAATTTTATAAACAAGACCCTTATAAAGACTAGCATTTTTTTTCTGTTTAAAAAAAACCTCGAATGCGTCTAAACAATATGGTTTAAAAATTTGTGTTAAAAATATCCAGTGATGATGGAAGTCGGGACAATGTACCTTCCGCACTCCATATAAGCATGTATTTTTATGCTCAACAGACACTAAAAAATTGAAGTAAACCGATGTGTCCTAAAAGGCTTTAGGATTGCAAGGTTTTATTTGAACTGGGAACAAAAATATTCCGTTTTAGGTGCAACCTTCAAAGATTACGGAGTTCGAAGACCTTACAAAAATAATTCAGAAGCTGAATTAGTTACGTTTGCAACAACAAATTATATGTTGAAGATTAGCTATAAACTGCCGAAAATAAATATACATAAAGATAAAGACGACTCCTGTAATTCAAGCTTCAGTAGCAGAAAAGAACGATTATGAAGCTATTGAGCTGACAAGGTTGTAAGTTTAACGAAAAGCTTCGAGTGGAAGTCCAGGCGTCCTTAGAGAACCGAGGTACTCTATAACGAGTTCAAAGTGGTATCGTTAGCACGGCCAGCACTATCAAAGCAGATTAAGTTAGTGCTATATCGATTCATTCTTTTGTAATCAGTACAAAGTCTATAAGAAGTCCTAGAACCAAAGTGTTAGTTCGTACGAAAATTGCTTTGAAGATAACTCTTCTTCCAGATCTTTAATTATTTCTTCAATGCTCAAAAATTTACCAACATCGTCAAAAGCTCGTCTGATAAATAGTCAACAAATTTCTTTGTTAATTCAATGGCATATTTTAAATTGATTTGCATAGGTACAACTTATCATTTGCATACGATAATTAACATAGATATAAATGCTTTACGATAAGGAGGCAGTATCACAGGAACGGAAAACGAATCAAATAGCGGACGAGAATTGAAGGCGCACAGACAAAGAAAACGTAACACATTTTCTCTGCATGTGCACAGGCACCACCTCTGGATTACTGAAGTCACGTAAATCAAATATTTACGGTTAGCCATATTGGCGGCATTGAAAGCGAGCATCAGGTCTGCTGCTACAAAATAGGAATGGTTCTTTACGGGTACATTCTAATTTCCTAGGGCTCTTCCTACGGGTAAGGTAGGTTCTTACCATGAACGAAATGTCAGTAGGCTAAATACTTGTCACCCAGGTGCCACGATTATCTTTTGAGCAGCGTTTAACGGAAGAACTGCATGCAGGACTCAAAACACTTAGGTTCCGTAACAGATCAGTCCCACATTACTGCGATCATAAATTTCTCCACTAAACTGACGTCCTACTCCATTTTACTGTCTATCAGGTGAATAATCTAGAATTCCCTTAAACAAATATAATAATTCTTCATGTTAGAGAACGCTGTAGATATGAAAACGCCACCAACTACTTGATAGATAAAAAACAAAGTTTTGAATTTGTGTGGCCCCAGCTCGCGAATTGCAGCAATAAAACATCCTTCTACCGAAATGTAGTTGCTCAGATTCTTTGTCCTCTTGGAGGTTCAGATAGGGGCCCCAACGACTCTTACGTAGAGCCATGTCTTGATCAGGTGCCTCCAATTGGTACCGATATGCACCTGACCGATGGTAATCAGCACCGAAAGATGATAGATACGCACTAGTAATTTCAGCGATGACTGGAACAAGACTACCTTTGCCTGTGTCCAGGCAAATTTTCCTCCGTACGTAAGCAGAGGACCTAGACACTTACGTGAAGTACCCACCCGCAAAAGTGAAATGACGTCTGTCGACATGTTATCTTAAATGGTAGCCGCTTATATAGATAAGCCATTTTTAAAGAAACTTAACCTATACGGGCGAGGGCGTCGCGCTTTGTCCCGTGCTGCATAGGGTAGTACTTATAGTACTCCGCGAACCGGACAAGAAGTACTTGCACTAAACATGGCTATCCACAGTAATCAAACCATTTCTAGATGTCGGTGGTGTTTTACGATCAACAACTATGGAGATGTGCAAAGAATCAAGAATAATGCCACGTTCTTTAGGTATCTGATCATCGGATTTCAAGTTTCTTCTTGAAGATTTTTGATCTATAGAAATTCAACTCGATTGTCTTAACTCGAAAAGCTCATCTCCATACGTGCCCATTTTGAACTTATCAGAGCGCCGAGTTAATATGCTGCAGATTATTTCAAAAAGAACGGAAACTTGTTCGAATCAGGCTGTATATACAAAAGAATCTCAAAAACTGAAGATGAACTCTGCACAGCCTCACCCGATCAAGGATATGCATTGGTTCCTCATCCCTGCCAATTTGTAAAATATTGGCGGGAATTCAAAGAATTAAATGCCCTCGCAACATCTGTCCAGCCACGTAACCATATTGCAAGATTAATTGTGAGCTGCGCCCCTGGAAAATTAGAGCGATGTAATAAGATTACAAACCAATTCGGAAGCGTTACTACAAAAGTCGAGGATTGTGGTGGGATAACTATAAACAAGAACGACGCGTCGTCATAGACGATTCTTATGGATGAATAATATAGGACCTACTCTTAAAAATTCTCGACAAACACCCATATCATGTCCAGTGCAATGGAGGTTCTTACGAGTTCATCTCGGAATAGTAATATACATTTCTCAAAATAGTAAAATAGTTTTCAAGGTATGACCCCTCTTCTCTTGAAAGGAGAATTTACTTTTTTCTAACACAATCCCCAGATTCTTTGTTCTCCTGGAGATTCGGACAGGGGCCCCAGTGGAGGGGAAGATAGCGACACTCTATTAAGACAGCGGACTAAAAGGGCGCTTGAGCAACGACAAACATTCTGCTTTCATAACTGTTAATTTCAAGCTATTGGCAAAGGAGCCTCTAGACGTACGCAGAACGTTCGTATTTTTCGATGTGATATCCACTGATCAATTTACTGAAAGTAACCCCTTGATCTAATTGCCACTGCAAACCGCAACGATCCAGAAATTGTCTTTCGAGTTGCAAAACTGTTGGGGTTTTATTGATGCATCGAGCTTTCCCTTATCTCATCTGAGAATTGTATGACTTATGGTGGCAATATTATTATTGCAAACATGGCTTCCATACGACAATCGATGCTCCTGTTCTTACACTCTGTATATCAAAGAAAAGCATTTACTGCAGTTAAAGTGGGTTACCTTTCTGAAAAATTTACACGACTGGAACATTGCACCTGTTGGAATTGGAAAGTCTTACAGAGTTAATATACTCTTGAATGGCGTATAAATATTCGTTAACGTAGGTTGATCTTTTTCCATGTAAATCGAGTGTGTAGAAACGATTGGTCTTTATCAGATTTCAATACATGCAACGCAAATATGTTGAGCTGATTTTTGTGGCATTTTTTAAAAAATAAATAATTACTTTTTATACGGCCTTTTCCATATGACCTACTTAGCAAAAGCTGGCTTTAGGTTTACTAAGGAGTCGATGTTCAGTTCATCCGATACGAGAGGTTTCATGTCCAGTTCATTCTTGTTATACATTCAATTATAACATTCGTCGCTTCGAAGCCTCCCGAAGATCTCAGTTACAGACTGTTCATGCTTAAACTATTTACATTCTGTATCTTTTCTATAGACAGCAAGGATCCTTAATAAATATGGTTATAAGTTGAATTATCGCTGGCAAAATACTGCGACTTATACGTGTAGACGTATAGATAAATGGGTAGAAATGCCCAGGATGCAGTCGTTACTTCGAATCTGAAAATAAGAACGTACTAATATCATCATATCGAATAAACTTTTTTTTTTTTCGCCTTTACAGCGCTACAAAGCTGGTGAAGGCGGAAAGATTTTGATCACTTTAGCGCTCCTTTAGCATCAATAACAATGCAAGCTTATGAAATTGCTACATACGCTTCATATTGTATAAACTAGACAAAAATATAATAATAATGCCCCTATGCTTTTTGGATATCGTTACTAATTGTGTGACAGCCATCCTAGTTCTAGCAGTGAAAGAGGGCGTTCGATTGACTATATAAAAATAACGTTACGATAGAGTTTCACATTTTCGGATGAGGGATACATTCTCATTTTAGAGCTATTCGAGTAAGAGCTATCCGTACTTGTTGAAGATGGACTAAAGAAAAATCTATAAACGAATTTGAACCTAGTCAAAGATGCGTAGCTATATCAGTTTGGTTGGAAAGAGCGTGTTCTTTTTGGCTGTAGTGAAGACGGAGAAAACTTGCTAACTCCCATAACGCACTAGATCAGTTTTTTTTTTTTTTTTTTTTATTATATTAAGATACTTGCCTAAAGTCATTCCATATAATAGGATAAGCAGAGTCACTGCAATAGAGATGAGATATAGGCCATTCTATTCAAGCAATTAGATTAGAAATAATGGCATAACTTTACCTGATAAATAACTGTGAGTATCGCAAAAAGTATTTTCTAACAGCAATATTCTTGCAGAAATCAGACTTTTTTGCTTCTGTTGTACTAAAGTTGGATAGTCCTATATATTTAGATTTTAAATGCTTACGTTCGTGTTTCCACTGATATCGTTGATAGGCTCATAGCGTACACCGCAAGTGTGAGAGAAAATTATATCTCCGATTTAGAACTATGTCACGTACCAGAAAAGCAATCTGAGCGTGGTGATTGCCAAATGGCAGGCAATATTGAAAACCAATAGTCTGAACCAGTACGATCTGACCCACTACACACAATGCGTCTTATGAAAACATATTAGGAACAGCTGGGTTTGAGTTTCTCTCACGCATACTCTTAATGCTAATTTAATGTTTTTGATAGAGACTCAGATTTATTGCAGATAAACAAATTTCCATTGCCTGAAAACTACCAAGGGTCCACTGGGTCTCCAGCTTAACAACCAGCCGGACCAGAGATTACTGTAACCTTTAATCATTTTATGACGACCGTGTCGTATCTTCGGTTAGTCATGACATAAAGAATATCGTCCTTTAGTCGAAAGGGTTGCAGGCTCAATCAATAAATAAAAGCACTATTTCTCAATGGGATTTGAAGTTATTCAGGGTTCTGCCTACTTGGGAATGGTCATAAAACAGAAACAAGCAGGTATAGTAGCTATTTTATGTACCTTGCAAGTTATAAATATGTATCAAATACACATTTGTTTTTTATCTTAAATCATTAAAATGATCATTATGAAAAACATGTTTGAATAATAAGGAGACATAGGTCATTACATTTATTAAATAAGCTACGAGAACAAAGTCGGGCTGTGTGCCCAACAGACAGATCGAACTTTACCACGCAAACATACACGCACATGCACAAAAGTACAATCTAATTCGTTTACTATTTATACTGTGTAAGAGCATATAGGCAGGTGAAAATATTTTTTTCGAGTATTTTCCTAGAACCGGACAAGCGATACCTTCAACAGCCGAATACGCTGCCGGTTGGTTTAGCGGCCGGTTGATGGCCGTGATCGGTCGAAAACACCGGCCGCTCTTCCGGGGTATCTATTTGCTTGAAATAATGATAGTACATTTCGTTTTGCAGCTTCATGTTCGGGACTTAATGTCTATACCTGACTTTCCGAGTACACCGCGCCATGGTCATGAGTTCTGTAGCATGGTACCCCTGTGTTCAAGTTTTGTTTGATATCTATGGGCAACAATTAGCAGCTTGCCCAAGTCAGCACATGAGCCGATCGCCGACACTATATTTCACAACTGTAGGGACTACATATATTTCCATAGTAGGCATTATTAACACGGTGTACTAGACAGTGTCTTGTTCCTATGGCAAAAAATGTTTGTTTCCGTCCAGGTATGAAATTGTTTATAAGACGCTATTGAGTTGAAACTTTCGACGAAAATGCAGTAAATTTGTTATATTATTATCATCTATGGGAAGCCACCGACAACTATTTCAATTGCAACTTTCACAAAAATCGTACGGAACCAGTGAACGTTCGGTCGGTTTAGTAAGCAGGACACTCGGATACACAATTTAATACTGAAGATATAAATAGGTAATGAGCGTACGTTAGGCACCGTTCTGACGTCGCGATACGTCTGGAGAAGTACTGATCTTTTTTCACTTCTTGGCCAATACACTTTTGCGTGTCCAAAATCAGAGTCCACTATAAATTTTATATTTGACTACCATCGAAGGAGACCAATGCAGTTGAAAATGACGGCGATCGTAACTAGTATAGCTTTCTTTCCCTAAAAATTCCAGCAGCGATCTATGCACCCCTGGACATATCTCGACGTCGAACGAATAAATAGTTTTCTTTGTGCTCTTGTGTGTGTATAAAAAGCAAGAAATAAATAATTTACTACGATCACACCTTGAACGTCCATACGTTTTGACAAATGAGTAACGGTGTCAAGGACATGGATAGCATGGATATATATTTAATGGTCGAACAGCTCTGCTTGTAACCTAACGACGGAGTCCAGTTCGTGGAGGCACTTAGCCAACTTCATCAATACATCGAAGGTCTTTGTCGAGCTATAAACCTTGACTCTCTACTTTGTCTCAGATCTATATCACTGAAAATTAGCCGCATATCCTCGTTTATCAGTAGTCGCATTGCTTCATGTTTAAACCTTATATATTTAAGAGTCGTCACGTCTTACTGATTTTGTGAATGTTTTCCTCTATTGATAAAGGGATCCAATAGCTATAGGCAATATATGCAATTGTAGTTATATGGTTCTGAGATATCGTCAACGGCGTCGATTTCCACTGAATGCTATGGAATCTTTTCTATCATTTACTCTGACTACGATGTTTGCTCACAGCGTTGGTTAAGGCTTCATTTAATGAAACTGCGCTCTAATAGAACTATGCCGTGTTTATATTGTAGTGCGTTGCTTAACTCTCTAACGCTTTTATCTAAGTTCAGCCGTAGACGCAGTCAAGTTAATTTTTGACGGTACTATTCTGTGAACGATTCGGCACGGAAATCATTTGGACCACTTTATCCGAATTTCTAGCCAGCGGCCGATGGCATTTAGATTAAACTGTTGATGGTTTGGTATTGTCAGAAATAGCTGCCTTCTCGTTTCTACGGGCGCGATATTTCTACTATACGCTACGATGGAGGTGCATTGGTGCGTTTTTTCAAAGGGCAAAATTATACCAATAATTCAATACCATCTTAACGAGCTAGCCCCAAACGTTTACAACTATTACGTATTTTGATTGATCGGGTACCTGTATTTATGTATCATTCTCGTTTGCTAGCTCAATGTCATTATTAGAATGAGACACATGCGATTCAACTGTTACCAAAAAGTCAATGAAATACGATGAGCAATATCTGAAAGCAGACCTGATACCATTTATGAGCCAATCTGGAGCATTGCAAGGAATCTGTCATGAAGATGATGGTTTTGTTCTGACGGCGAGCTGATGCCAATGATGGGAGGTAATGATCATTATTTACGGCTATTGTCACTGGCGTTTCTCGACATTTACTGGCCTCTTATATGACACTTGATAGCGATTTTCCATTGGACAGCTTCACCTGCTACTTCTTTTTGAAATGGATGTGGTTTGTGGAGATAAGGTTGACCAGTCGTTGGGCGGGACTGCAGCGTTCTTCGTCCGATGCATCCTTGCAATCATGCTGGCCATCGCAACGCCACACTTGCGGGATACAGATACCGTTAGAACAGCGGAAATCTCCAGAAGTGCACTCTGCGAAAAATACCGTAACAAATGAAATACATCGCTAGAAAACTGCAGCCGACATCTAAAGTTGACTGCGGATTCAGTTGAAACGTCAAAGTAAATATCCCTCGCTACATAGGAGTTACTTTTTTTTTCTTATTTTTGCGTTCTAACAATGAAATCCAATTAATCGTTTAACGAATAATGCGTCGCTTGTAAGTGTAAGGAGATTATGCACTCCGAGAAAGTTTGCATAGAGCACCTGTCCTCTTATCGCAGTCTAGTTCATCAGAACGGTCTCTGCATTCAGCCTTTCCGTCGCAAACCCATCGTTTCGGGAAACATCCGGACCCGTCATGGCACTGGAAACGATCTGGGCCACACTCTGCAAACGAACCAGGTGTAACCCGAACGTAATTTGCTAGCAACAGCAGGGTAAATTCAGACGTTACCGCTTGTCTTTGCTTGTTTCAGACAAATGAAAAATACGCCTGCTGATGACTTAAAGGGCCAAATCATCGAGGACCTAATCATAATTTACCTAATTTAATGACAATTAACATACATTTACGAGACCTCGTGTTATTATCACACATAAGAAATGAGCTCACAGAAAGAGATAATATTAGCTCGGACTCACATTTTCTTAGTATTAGAAATTCAAAAACGCGTTCTACAAGCCGTCAGTTCATTGCGGGCCTTTACTTAATGCGCGATATTTTATCTAGAGCGAATAATTAATGCCAGAAACATTGGATTGGTAATGCTAAATTAACCGATAAACTCGCCAATGCAAGCCGTTCCTATTTCTAGGTGTATGCATATTGCTATGATACATTTTACCAAGTAACTCTACATGTGTGGTACTAAACGTCAAGCTTCTTGCATCCGGAAAAGAGTGTACGATTTACCTAGTAAGAGCTATTTCGAGGTCGCTTTTAGTTACATCCATAAGTTCTGTGGATCGCTAATGCGTTACTTGTACTACTAGAAATAAGTAGAAAAACTCTGGTTGTTACCAGAGATTCCATTAGATATGATGTTCGTATGAAATCAACGCCAGTGGGCGAGGTAGCAATACGATTTTTCGGGAACATCTCTTACCTCGACGGGGCCGACACCCCCGTTCGTCGGCACCGTCCATACAGTCTTTTTCTCCATCGCAACGCCACGTTTTCGGTATGCAGCGGAAATCGCACTGGAACTCCTCGTCATTGCATGCTGAAGTGAGAGCGACGATGTACATGTAAAACAAGACACGTGAACAGCTAAATTTGTCGGCCATCTATCAGGGTCTCAATATAAACATATGCGCTTCATGTGGATGAAGGTTGCCCTATTGACGCTCTTTGCTTACGACATATGACGTAATCATTGGGTGAGGTCGATTTTTGTTGGGATGGCTAGAATGTGTAAGGTTTCTGCTATTAGAAAAGCATGCCTTAATTTATTGAGTGCAAGTCGGTAATGTAATGCTTGAGAAGCACATTGTAGTAACAAGACACGAACATGTACAGTTAGCCTCATCGGCGGCGAAGGCACAGTCACGAACGCCATCACACCTCCATGCCTTGGGGATGCACGACTGGTCTGGACATTGAAACTCGCTTGGCAGACAAGCTAAAAAGTAACAGCAAGAAATATGATTGATTCGCACATTCTATACACATTTGCGCTGTGTGCCCATTGTATGAATAAAAAAAGTTTAGCCTTTAATGATATGTTCGAAACTTACGTATCTTAACCTAAAGGAACGCATCGGTACCCGCACCCTGTCTTGGAATACGGATTCAGTCAGTTCATCATGTGAAAGATAATTATGTATGTGATGATACATGAGTGGGCGCTATCATTTAAATTGCTTATGAATATGGCAGTAACTTCTTTCTGCCAACTGTTAAGGAATGAGTCGTACCAATTTTTTATCCTAGCATAATAAGGTTGACTGGCAGAATCGTCATATACATATACGCTCGTAACTTGTTGAAACCAAAACAATACTCATGATAACAAATCAATACCAATGGGATAGCATGCTGGCAGGGTACATACGCACAGGGGTTTTTCGCGAGATTAAGACAAACAGCTGAGTCCTCAGAATCTGGGTAGCGGGTACAATCGAACACCTTCGACATTGACAGGCGTGCCGGAATGAATTTTTGGCAACCCTCCGTCGCGACTGAAATAATAATTACAAATAAACATAATATACTTCTCTAATGGTTCGAATACGGTTCAGCCATACTCTTTCGCAGGCACTAATCGAACTGACTATTAGTGATAATGATCCAGTCCACGTTATGCCGTGACCGGTCAAAATAGTTCCTATCAAAATAATAATAAATATGTATAAAAATGTAAATGCGTAATTGTCTAGTATCTGTTAATATCCGTCAGTGTCCTTTAAGCTGAAGCTATTAATGCTACAGGTAGTCAGGATATTCAGGGTTGACAGACTGCTATACCCAAAAGCCTTGTTGGCTAAACAAAAAGCACACTATACCTCTGAATAGTTTTTACGCACGTATCTATATATGTGTCTGGCAAAATTGTCGCTTATAAAAAAGCACAGGATATATATATATATATATATATATCCATGTGATACCTTCGAGCATGATTAATGTACCTAAATGACGGTGGCTGGAAATGGGCTTACATGGATCGTGAGACAAAGATTAAGATGCGGCATGCGTAACGCGCGCGTATAGTAGGAAACAGAGAAGGCTCGACAAATAATTGGTAAATGCTTCGAACGGCTACTATAAGTATCAACGAAAAAGATCATTGCTCTTTTCGTCTCCATATCAGTATCAACACAAATTTTTACAAACCAAATCAATGTTGAAAAGCAAGCATTTTAGCCTCGCTTGGAAACAAATGCCGAAGAATGCTCCAGTATTCATGCTCCAATCTTGCAATGTTCGGTTATTCTATATACTCAATGTATTTTATTGCCCGTATCCAATTCTGGCGCATTTTTCATTTGTGGGTTGAAATGTTTCGGTCTGATTTATTGCATCAAACTTGAACGTTTGTGTAGCCACAGGACGTGTAGTTCATTTTTTTTAACGTAACCTCCCAAATAGTAGGGTTTTACTACTAGGCACGTGACGACACTTCTTACTTGTGATCGAATGACTCGGAATAAACCTATTGTGGCAGACTTAGCGGTAGAAGCATTCAAGTTAAGAACGTTTCTTTTCTGTATAAACACACTGTCTACTGAAACTTAAATACACATAGCATGACGAAGGAAGGAAAAACAGAAAGCAAATGATGTGTGATTAGACTTAAGTAGAATGTGACAGTTGTATTATTGCTATCATTGATATCGCTACCAGCCCTGATGTTGTCATCGTACGCGTTTGTTTTGAGACTACAGTTTTCGTAGCAAAAGCATCTCTGGGCTTCATAGCTAACATTCATTATTTAACTTGATCAGGTGTTAATCCACTTCAGACATGCAGGGTAGACATACACAAGCTTCTTTGCCTTTTGCCGCATCCCTTCAGTAGACGGTTTGGGGGAAACTGGAAAAATAACGGACTAAAAAATCGTTTCTGCGTTCAATGTCCGCCGCCGAAGACAGAGGCAGTAAATAGATTACGTATCAATTCGATGCACTTTTTCACTGCGTCCTGTTACTGCCATGATGCGTCGACATAGTTGCTTGCTCAAGAGTTTCGGCGAGTTCACGATAAAAAAAAAAGGTGATGATAGACAACAGAAGCCAAGCGAAAGCAGCGGCTAATTGGATAGACTCCCTGGTACACAAGTCTGGCCTAATCTCGCGGAAATGGATTTTGGAGAAACCTCATGCAGCCGCCTTTAGTGACGATGTGTTTTCTTGCAACGAAGAAAAAATAGAGGACATTCGCACCGCGCACGGTTCGACGATGACGATTACATGAACAATAGACGAGAAAATGAACCAATAGAATGGATGCTCCGATCATTAAAATTAATTTTTGAAACTTGTCGCTTCGTGGTATGGCCGTTTGCCGCTATTTCGGAGCGTCCAGTTCCTACGTATTAATAAAGTGAACCAGCAAAGAGACGACCCAGTTCAATTCGATGCAATGTAACAATACTATGGTCATATGGGTGTTGAAACATACAGATTTGTTAGAGTTCATTTGATATTCAGATGTCTAAAGCATGGCCTACAAACAGGCTTATTTTTGCTTTTGTACGAATCGTGAGTGAATCAGATCGATACAAAATCAGCTATTTTTTTTTTCTTTTTTTACTAATTATAGATGAGTATGTAACAGCACAAGGAAACTATTTTTTGCCATATACCGAGCTCATTACATATCATTTAGTTGTTTGCGGAAGAACAAATCAGCCCTAATTATCTCATTTTTGGCCATACGCGATGCCGAACGTAATCCGTACAAACAGTGGGTAACCACATGAATGCCTAGACCGATTAAAGTAGTTAAAGGAGTAAAGGAGTAGCTAGCACCGATTTAATTCCCCGATGTACATTCGAATAGGTGTAATAACCTGCAGCTTATGTGTTTAACAATAATTGTCTAATCGGGTGAAACCCAGTTAAAGGCCTGCCGTCGTGCAAATGGTGACGGTGGCCCGGACAACTGTGAAAGCGCAAGAAGGACTAAATAGCAAACCAGAAGCGAGAAGGAAGCAATGAAGCTACTTAACAGAGGTGCGTCAAACCCTCAATTAGCTGCGACTTGGCGATCAGTATCTTAGGTGTGTCCGGATCTCCGTTCTGTTAATTGCCGGAGGAACAAGAACTTGTTTATTTCTGTCTCCGATTCGATTAGTAGGTCCTAGTATGCCAGGAACCAGATTATTTTTTACAATAGTACGTTAACGATAAAGGACGAGTCGAATTACGGCGACATGTGTCTGATGTTAGAGGTCGCTTAGAAAACATTAACACCGGTACGATGCCATCATCTTTGATTTTAACCAGCATCCTACCATGGTGCAATATGTAAGATTCGAGGCAAGCAAGAATATAATGTAATGGCGGATATAATAGAAAAGTAACGAGAAAAAAAAATAACATTTAAAGATAGCGATACGAGTTGTTCCATATCGGTGATACACAGAGGCATGATACACTGCCTAAATGTCTAACAGAAACCCAATACAAATGTCAACAGAGACCCAATAAAACAAAGCCCTGTACAGCGTTTGCGGTTAAACGTGACAAAACTATATAAAAAATAAAGTAAACATTACAATAAGACATGTTAGTGACGAAAATGAATTATGACCAAAAGACGAAAGTTTTGGACAATGCACAACTAACAAAACGTGTTCGCAGGCTACTACAACGATAGGTGGTAATAAAGCAACACTGAGGATGATCATATAGAAGTGTACAATGATAATGCGTCAACGAAGGCTATATGTGGGTATAATTTTTGTACCGCATCGGGCGTTTTTTTAGAAACGCTAAGTATTACTCAATAAATATTGCATAATCGTGTCAGTCAAATAAAAATTCTGCCGATCGTACTTATAGATGTGAAGACGCTTGAAATTGTTGGTCGAAAATACTTTGCACTGGCGTATTCTACATGATGTACGTACAATCCTTTTGTATAGAAGGTCTAGGAAGCTACCACACGTGACCACGCGTTGCTTGTCGGCGATGTGTCTTTTCTGACATTCGCCATTCTGGAGACGGGCCGGGGCGGCCTTTTTGTTCCTTTCTAGTCCTATATATTTAGAAAAATTATCTTTTACGTTTAATTGTGCCACACCCGAAAATTGACTCCTTTCAAAGCTGGCCAGCTATAAGCTTACGTCACTGTCAATTTTCAGAAGTGTGCTCACCTTCGAAAGGTTACGGATTGATCGTCGTCGATCAACTGGCAATTGTCCGACACTTCGTTTGTTTGAAAGAGTGTTGAACGAAGGAAGGAACACTCCGCTGCCACAATCGACAACAATTGCACTGAGACTATCACCGAATTTTGCTTTGGGCGAGATATAATTCCAGACTTAATAGCAACAACAACGCAACCTATAGCATTTTCGATCCGCGATGACACTTTTAGCCTCGAAATTTCTTCCACCCCTCCTTCACTGTTAAGCGATAATTTCCCTAAAAAATATAGAAATCAACGATTGCTTGACAGCTTTACATTACAATACGGCCTCAAAAGCAACAAGTGTTAATATTTTCATGACAGGGACATGATAGGCTAACTGTCTTGAACCAAGAGAAATCAGCAATGACGACTTGTGCAGACGGCAAACAAGGCGGAGCAAGAGAAATCATTGTCACTGCTCCACGATAAACCTTGACGTTTGCGCTGGCAGAAATGATCGGTCACAACGTTGATCGCATGATGATAGGCTACGCTTATAAGAGTATTGAACTAAAGCCAGTAAATTTACAGTTTAACTAACAACTGATCGCAAAATAACGTTTCACTAACGAAATTTTACAGTTTATACCAGTCGATATATCTAACACTCCATTTTGAGTCATTATACTTAATAAACTATATACTGCTTACACGAAAATTATCTTCCACGTGCAATTGATCACCGACTTGGATTTCGTTATGCATCATTATTGTTTTTGAAATTTCTCCTAAATTATTCACGGCTCCAAAAGGCCGAACTAATTACGGAGGCATATTTTATCTCGGCCATGAAGGTCGTTAGCAGCAGAAAAAAACAGAACTTTTTTTGAAAAGAGTTCACGGAAGCTCTATAAGGTATCATACTGAACTGGGTTTGTGCTTAATCCTTCATAACAAAATCAGAATATGTTTGAAAGCCTTTGTTTTAGTCATTCAACCTGCATCAATAATCGTCAATTTAAAATATACGTAATGCGGCAATATTTTGTAGGCACTTTGTGTTACAGCCCAAGCAAGCTGGAGTGGAAAACCACCCAAATTGCGTATGTGATGGGATTTTTCGCTTGTATAATGGATTGAAGAAGTTATCTGTCTACCTATAGATTGATATAATACTAAGTAACGTAAAAATCAGGTTATTTTTTGGGGATTTCGTTGTTGGCAGATGTAAAACGTACACGACACAAACACGTAACCAACTAAAGATACCTTTGCAGAATTTCCGGCAAGGCAGCGTCACTTTTCCGTGCTGGCAGGGTGGCTCGAGTAGAGCGCAGACGAGCTGTTTCATACGAGGATTACAGTTGTCCTATAAAAATGAACGCAACTTAATGTTTGGTTCCACCGAATCATAGAACTAGCGATATCGATATGTACAAGAAAAATGACGGTTGTCTACAGAAAACATGGCACGGCAATCTTACAAAATATGGATGACAGACGAGCTTTCGCACATAACATCTGCATAACGGACTGGGAATTTATAAGGGAGTTAAAGCCGAAAGTAACTCAGCGTTCCTGATCTATAGAGGAGCAAACGCTCAAGCGGCCTGTATAATCTAAATACACAGTAAAAATACCACATTCTTCGATGCTTCTCACGTTCCAAAACAACGACAAGAGTAGCAATAACCAAAATGCAAGAGTCCACTTCTTTTTTCTAGTCTCTAGCTTCTACACATTATGGCCTGACTCCTGCTGATAGTGCTACTAAGCTATATTGACCTTTTAAAGGCATTTAGAATAAAATGACTGCTTTTAAATGAGAACGCTCTGTTGCCAACGGGTAACTTCACCTGGCCTATTACAACTTTACTAATAACATTCAGAAGTACGCTGAATGCAGAAAAATTAAGCCGATACAAGCAAATTTCACGAGTAAAATTCAAAGTATTGGCTTAACTTTTTCTAAGTATAAAAGTCATTCGTCGATGTATGGACACCCTGAGCGGACGCCTTACCTAAGGAAAGCCGAACTGTGATTTTATCGTTGCTCTCATTAATGGTAACGTAGAAGCGTATAAGCTATGCGGACGTTTGTTTTGAATATCTCTCTGATGAAACTCATTTGAGGCCATGGTCAATAACACTATTATGCATTAGTAGCGTTGTCATTATCTGTATGTCTCACCTTGAGTAGATATTGGAAGAACAGAAGAGACCGGTTCATAGCGGCTATATCCTGGTCTCCTACGAGATTAGGAAACATCGTTTCTTTATACGGTAGAACGTCACGACAAAGCGACAAGGAGCGCTTCATGCAGCGACTAGCTGTTATTCAAAAGAAACAATATTTAAAAACAGGCATAAATAAAATACACATTTTTTTTCTTTGGCAGAACAGTAAACATCCTACTTAATTCACGCTGCTCGTTTAAGTATATAGCGCCGAAATAAGCACGTTTTTAAGGCTTTTGATCCTCCCTTCTGTGTAAACAAGTCTTCGGAATCATCTTTTTAAATATAGCATTAAGGATTTGTCCTTGTTAGGGTTCTAGATGAGGTTGCTATTATTGAACTTAACTGAGGTTTCTCCAACAGCCGTATGAAACAGTATAATAATTATGCTAGTATCCAGTGATTCCTGGCAAATAATGAATTCCATTTACGTCGAAAAGACACATTTACTTGACACTGAAAGAGCTCAAAGGTCGATTGTATTCTGGAGCAGTATTCTACTATTGCGCAAGAATAGTCAGCGTCCGATGAGTCTCCTGCTATGGTCAGCCGGCATCAGACCCATTTAGGCCCATTGCATATTGGTGGTTTTATTTTCATGCGGGATTTTTATTAAATTTACGTTTCATGCTTATATCGACGCGCAAAGACAAAAAGAAAAACATCTAGTCATTTTCTTATATTTCACTTACCTATTTATTTTGTGTATGTGCTCATCTCATGCGTTCACAGTCATAGGTTAACTAAGTTTTAAAAAAAGGCGGATCAAGCCCACGATGAGAATGTACGAAGATCTCAGATTAACGAATAGGCCCACTAGTGAATACTGTTCTGCTAATGAAATCGAGTAGGCTCGCTTTGATAATGTTCCTCTGCGGATTTTTATGTCTGCTATTTTACGACCAAACCGTTTGATCTTGTTCCCTATTGACGCTTATGTATTCATAACCCTTTTGCTATGTCTTTTTATGTCTTTCGATCGCCGGTGTTGTTCCGTAATTGGGACGGTTATTAAACTATTATAGCACGTCTGAGCGCATAACATATAGGCATGCTAACCTGTAGCAATACGGACATTGGCCGCCTGTACGTGCATTTTTTTCTATCTGAACGATGTTGCAAAAAGAGCTCCTGCCAAAAGGCTGCAAAGCAGAGAACATTATAGAATTGTAAATAAAACGCTTCAATAAAAAAAAAGCATCGATCCTTCTTAATATATGCATAGCAGTATTCTACACGATTATGCCGTTTGGGGTACAGCATACTCGATATGATAGGCCAAGTCCATCCCATGTGACACAGACACTGAATAAGTTTAGTGGAGGCAAAACTGGTATGTAGGGCAATAACGAGGATCAAGTTTTCTTTCGTTAATCATTACGTTCCTAGCATTTGGGTCCATATCCCATATTAAAAACGATATTGAGAGCTGAGCCATAAAGACAAAATGGGTTACATCGAGCACTATCTGCCGTTTCTATCCGACTCCTCAGACAAAAGAGACAGCGTCCTAGTATCGATGTTGTTGTTGTCGTCGTCATTGATGCCTGTGCGATCGTTTTCGCCTAGCCATAATTTACTTACGTACAGCGTCACGAGCTAGTCCCTTTCAACTATTATGTCATCCAATATGTAATTACATGCAATCAGAATCAGATCATGTTCACCGTATTGTCTATGATGCCAGCCACAATTGAACCCTTGTTAGATTGCGATACTGGCGGCCAAAGGAAGTCTCTGATGATAATAATAATAATGTCTTCAAAAAGTAATATGTCTCCAATGTTATGTAGAAGATTGTGCTTTTGTGTGACAAATTTCTTCTTTACTAACCAGCTGCTAATCTCCCTCTCCTTCGCTTTCTCTATTTCCATCTCTGGTTTTGTAGCATTCTGTATATGTATAAGATAATGTGTAGCACGCGCCCGAAGTTCGACTCTCTCCCAGAGAGTCGGTCAGCAGCATCTGTCTTCTGCAACTATAATCGCGTTTTTTGAATGATGCCATACATTTTAGGCTGTCCACTGTGAATTAGCTGCCTGTTACGGTAACAAGCAGTTTCTTAAAGTAATCAAGAATCGACCGATTTTATTACCATTCGCTTCACGGTAAGCCACTTACTGGCTACCTCTACGGACGGATGCTACTACTCACGACCAGTGTAGCATAGGCGAGATAGCGGATTTCAACAATGCTGGCGTGTATCTAATCGCTTCCGATGTCGTTTGCTGTTCCAGTGCTCGTGCACACGAACACTAACATACTCGCAGGTGCGTGCATGTACGCAGAACGAACAGGAGTGCGAAACGGAAGGATCTAAAGCGTTCGAAAATTGCTGCTAGCCATAGTGCGCGCCAACGACAAATTGCGGCGCCGATGCAGTGTGTGAAATTTAGACACTAGTATTAGCGGTGGAAGTAATAGGCAGACGACGAACGAACCATTGCATTAGATCAGAACACGATAAAAGCCTACCTACCCACGCCATCGACTCTCGTATAGCAAGAGACCCTATTTTCGATTGAAAAACGCAATGGCAGTTCAAGTTAGACGTATTCGATCGTAGTACGTGAATTACTGTTCGTAGACTAAAAAAAACTGACATTGGTACCGTTCTTTAATACTTTTGCCTTCCACACTGAACGTTTCCTTTGTCGCGATGACGCGTTTTGAACAATGTTGTTGAAATTATTCTCTGTATATATTGTTTCGTATGTTTAATGAAGCAAACATTGACATACATATGCTACCAGTTAGTCGCGATATACTGCCAATCGAGCGGGTCGTATCAGGCAGAGCAAAATACCAATAGATCAGGTCGGTCCTAATCGTCTTGCATTATTTCTCTCCTACATATATAGGATCATGGAAGCAAGCACACTCTTAATTAAAGGTGAATCGTATGATGTTAACTCTAGCGGGTAAACTAAAAGGCCGCTGGAAATTTCATTGCAAGCTAACGTATTTGCGACCGCGCATCAACTGATTCAGAACTCCTGAGCTTGATTTAGCATTCAGCGCCCTAGATCTAATTTAATTTCAATCCATAAATCAAACTATGTTCTTGAATAAACTACAGATAAGAAATAACTTTTTTATCCATTCAAATTATGCAGTATGTGTTGTCGATGGGGGTTGAAGCGGCGAAAATTAATTACAGTAACCGTCGTTATTTAAAATGCGCGCCATTTTTTGAATAGTATCAGATCTATATACATTCGGTAACACAGTGATTCGGTAGATTAATTCTAATACTAAAATAAAGTACGTTATGTTCACATAAAGCGTAGAATAATGCGACAATTAGAGCTAATTTAAATATTCTTCTAGCGAACTAAATGTCTAGTCAGCAAAATTATCTAAATTTTTTTTACGGATATGCTTTCTCGTATCAGCAGGTTGATTCTGTGCATCAAACACATTCTAATGACACGATGGCAAATGAACTACCTATAATGTAGTCTTTGAATATTCATAATAAATATTTAATACAAAAATATCTCTAAGGAAGGCAGACTCATACACGATAGGAAAGCTCATTTCGTTGGCGAAAAGTATTGAGTGGCGTCCGTGTCCGTATATGACCAATCAAGTACATTTAGGTGGTTGTTGTAACAAAGGAGTTACCGAAAAAATGCTATAAAATAAAAATACTTGATGAAATGCATCATGTAGTACGTACGATGCAAACATGGCATTCATTTATGAGCGTCCGACCTCTCGTGCATTTGACCTGTTCGCGGCTCCTTCGGCCTGTCGTTGTATTCGGCCTCTTGCTTACATGATAGTGTAGCCTAACGTAGATGCAACGCTGCTATTCAAGACCCCTAGGGGCCTTGAAAAGCAGCGTTGTTTTTCCGTACTGTATCTACTGGGAGTAACACTGTTTGCAGTTAATGGCCTAAAACATTTGAAAAGTGTGCTTTACTTCAAGTGACCTTTTTGTATATTAACGATTCTATCGAAGATCCTGTTACCTTTCTTCGATAAAATTTTGATTTGAATAAACAGGCTAAACACTAATATAAAGGCGCAGGGATTTATATGACGTCTTGTTGTGACGTGTGTTGTAAAACGTGTCCTTTTCAAAAACGATTAAAAGACAGCTAAAAACGAATTATCCTATTGACTGACTCACGACTCTTGTTCCTATCAAAACCGCTGTGAACAACTAAATTGATGGAAAGATTGCAAACCACCCTGGATGAGCGGCGAGATAAAAGTGCTTAAATAGAACGTTCATATTTTCGATTTTATCTTCTCTCTTTTGTCAATCAATTTATTTAATAAGTATGTTCTTTTAAATGTACATTTTAGAATACGATGGTTAACTGAGGAAGTATTTAAGTGCATTTGTTTTGTTAATATCACGGGAACCATTGGCCACAGGCGTAATAAAGAGCCTTTTAAAGTCGACATGACCAGATCCCCGGCGTTATTACGTTATTAACTCCAAAGGTTAACTTGATATGAGAAAATCGTAGACAGTTAAACATTTCTCAGGCCAGCTAATGTGTCCTAAAAACAAGGAAGGACATTAAATAATAATTTAAAAACAGGCGCATTTGAAAAAAAAATCAGTAATTTGCTTGCGCTGCTTGATCTTTAACAGACAGTTATAAATCTTAAGGTACATTAAGACCGTCCTGAAATGGCCTTAATTCTTTACTGAATCATTTGAAAAATCACCGCGTTCTTACAGTTCTTCCATCATCGGCTATTAGCAGAAAAAAAACAAAAAAGTATAACGTAAATTAATTAATTAATCTCGTAATTAACCTTTAATTAATTGATGGCCTTTTAAACAATCTTTCCTGTTTTTCTTTTGTCCATTAGTGATTTGTGGCATGGCTGGACAAATGGAAATGCAAAAAATCAGAAATGAAGCTGCTGATATACAATGACAAACACCGCAAATGCAGTGTATTGCCATGTTCAAGTGTCCTTTACAGGTCCGCTAGAAGCTAGTCAATGCAGAAACAGGGCTGCCGAGACGATATTCGTTACCGATACGATACTCACTAATATCGAGTCGATTCTTGCCCGCTACGATCCTATGGTATGGCCCACTTGAAATCCGGCCTCCTATGAACGTTTTGGCATTGGACGCTAACCCACAAAAGTCCAGCGAAAAAGGAAAAAACAGAACAGCATCGCTCGATTCGCTCAAATACGGCGACAAAGATGCACAACGTGAAATCCCTTTCGGACAATGGTAAAATGGCTATGACGAAATAAAAAAACACGAAGCTTCTACAGCTTCCTCAGGATTAAGTGATCTCTTGCGAAGACGTCGCTCCGCGGGGATCGGTCCTTCGTACTTAACCGATTCAAGATGGCTACGACGAGCCCTGCGGCTGTAGCGTCTTGCGTTGCTAGGAAACATCCAGCTGAGGTAACATTTTCTTCTAGTGCAATCAAGTGGTAACCTCATCGTGGTAGAAGCGAACTCTCAAGGACCAACAAGTTCTGACCGCTGCCTGCGTTAATACTATCAGAATAGTGCTATCGATGATACAGTTCCTAGTTGTTGGTTAGACGCTAGCAGTACGGTACGTTAAACTCAAAATATTTATTTAACCTTAGGCGGTATGTGTGCGTCTATCATTAGAACAACAATTTAAATTACAGGTTAATGTACCAGCAAAACATTAACCAGCGACCCGAGCAAATATAAAGAAAAGATATTGTAAATAGACTCATGCACGCAGTACAAATGTGGAGATATGGTACATGTATAAATGCAACGCGTCGGCGAAGAGACACTCATACATCTACACACGGCCACGTCGCTAGCTATAGCTACCATCACCATGAATGGTCCACCGAAAATATGTTGGTCGCACTGCGGCACAAGGCGGCAACGACACCAATCTCGTACCCGACCTCGAAGCCAATCGTTCGGGTTGGGGGAGCGTCTCTCTTTGACAGCAGCAACAGAAACAACGTCAACATTAGAAGGAGAATAGGCAGAATCACCATCACTTCACGATCGACTTCAGTTGCGGCCTCACCCTTTACTTCGTCCGCTGTCTTACTTAACAAACGGGCGACGAACAAAAACCGAGCTAGTAAAATTCGACCGCAGCGATCCTATATTGAAGCTATAGTCGCACGGTACCGATCAACCAGTCGGTGAGCGACCGGCAGGCAACGGACGGTAAAGCACACGTGCGCAGGAGATCAGGCTCGTATATACCTCGATGCAGTGGATGGTTTATCGCTTTTTGGCAGTTTTTTTTAAAATTTTATATTTATACAAATTTAGATAATAGTTATCATACATTATCTTTTATCATATACGCGTTGGCAAAGCGTTGAATGGATAAAACACTTGTCAAATGAACGACACCTTATTTGCTATACGTATGCACATCATAGCAATGATATATCGCGCCGGATGGCCCAGAGACGCACAGCGCACAAAGAGCAAATACAAAAAAATATTGAAGAATTAAAAAAAAAACTTCATTTAGCCAGCATTTTGATTTCTAGAGCTGCAAATATTAGTCAACTATCTGCCTTCTATTACAAACATTTGAGAGAAAAAAACGTCTAGTTATACTAATGTGTGCTCATACGGTGTCGGCCAAGATATCTGTGCCAGACTGTCAATGTAATCCAAGAATGAAGTCCAGTGCCAAGATGTCGAATCAGAAAGAATGACTTAATCATTGCCTTTCCAGATAAATCAACTTTCCATCATGCATCAGTCGCTTTCAGTATGGGAGGGTTACTAAGCCAATATTTTTCTTCTTTTTACTGAAAAATCCGCCCAAATTTTCCTGTTACTCGATTGATGAAGTCAGAAATATTCTAAAATTTCCGATAGCACACGAAATTGACCTTAAGTCCAAATCAAGCTTCACTTTAGTAGAATTTGGGAGAGCTATTGACCTTTATAGCCTGTTGTTGTCGCTACAGCTTTACGCCCTCTTCAAGATAAAAGCCGATATCGAAGCTCGATGGAAAAGCAGTTCTTAAATCCTTAAGATAAACATATTGCTAAATAACGATGGTCCCTAAACAGCTACTGCTTATACTTTAAGCCTTGAACAAGTTTATCTAACACAGATAGAACATTAATATGCATGCCTATAATATGCACAGCGACTCGTATTCACTGACTTCAGATAATTACGTACGTGAGTCATTGCGGCTTTCGTTGCTGCGGTCTTTTCGAACCCACCTTTCGGGCCCCGAGCGCCGATTATTTCTATTGCATGAATCACCGGCCTTGATTGAAAAATCGTGATATTATTCGATCGCGGATACTTTTATGCTGCTATTATGTTGTTTATTATGTGCTCAAATGGAACGTCACTAGATTAGCTAATGAATTTTTATGGTCTGTTATCGCCTGTACTGTCATCGCAATTGTTTAATACCTCCAGTGTTTTTGTTGCGATCTAGCTGGGGAAAGGTTCACCTAGTTTACCAAACATAATCCACGATCAATGGGTAGTTTCCTTGTATGTGCTGATGTCTTCGCTTTGATTTTGTGCTTAAGCCTGCGGTAAAGGTCGCTCAGGGAAGAAAATTCGACCTTTACTCGTACCTCTAACGTGATAAACAGTCGTTTGAGCCTTCAGCATGATTCCACCGTCCTTTAAGAGCGGCTAATGCAAATGATGTTACTTCATACGATATTCGTTCTCGATCTTGAAAGATGTCTTGATTCGGATATTTTTTCCTGGTCTTTTATTTTTCTTTTTTCATTCGTAATCTTCGTAGCGTGCCTGCCTTCGTTTCTGTTTGCAATTTCTCATAGTGCTAGTACAGGTGCCTGTTATGACTGATGACTCTGTCAGTTGAACCACTCAATGACTGAATTCAGGATGTGATCAAATCTACAGGGAATACGGAAAGGCTGCTAGAAGTGACAAGCAGCTATAACGAAATCGTGTTATTGGAAATGTAGCCTTCTTGGGAAGCTCCTAGAAATAGTCGTAGTTTATAGTAAGTGTTTATGCTCAGGAAACTGCGCGCACTTAAGAGAAATGTCTTTGCTGTCTATAATTTGAGAAAAGGCACTTTAGTACGCATGAAAAATAGCTGATCTAATCTTTTCCCCTAGAATTAAAATTGTTGTTTTTGTCCCTGGTTCTTTATCGCTGACAAATTGTGCCCCGTTTCCTTAACCGTATCGGCAGCCTGTTAGCGTGTCTAATTTAGTCTGTATTTATTTTGCGCTAGTTAAAGAGTGATGGCAGCAAGGTAAGCGATACACCTTGTCTAGCAGAGCCGCTAATAGCTTGTTCCAGTCACAGCACAGAGAGGTAGATATAATATCACATCAATAAAGAAACAGCGTGTTAAAAAGAAGGTAAGCCGTCTCTGTCTCTTGGGATTACCTTTCGATGGCCTCCATTACCCCGATGTTTGAGTCCTCACCGCAGGTTTCGTTCGTTGCAGAAGAAGCTAACAGAAATATATATATATATATATATATATATACAGCAAATGAGTTTCATCGTAACGGAAACACTGCACATCACGGCCGTCCGTCACAAAAGACGGCGTGGGTCTGCCAGCATTTTACCACTGTCGTAGTCGACACTGTGGTTCGCTCTGATGCAGCGACAGCTGCACGGAAGATACCCTGGATCTTCGTTAGTTGCCGCTCCAGGGTATCTTCGTAGCCCGGGGGCAGTACGGAGATCTTTAGACAGTAATTAATTTCGCATTAGAATCTCAATCAGGACTTGAATTATCGTATAAATTATGAATATTTATTTCTAGTGATTGCACAGTCTTCCTTCGTTTCTGCGTCCGTCTCAAGTTGATCAGCGAAGACAACGACTTCTAACGAGACGAGCCAGACTGCACATAGCGCGAGCGCACGTTATTATTACACACAGACACCCAAAGGAGAAATGGCGGAAAGGGTGCAGAAGACGAACCCCGATGGAACCGGCAGAGGATTCGCTAAAACCGTCGATAACGTGTAAACGAACCAACAGATTCCGAAGAGCTTTAAATCAGCGAATAAATGAGTGACGCGCAGAGCCTGTTGCGTTAAAATAAATAATAAATATTATCTAGAATTACCTTGCTGCAACCACTGCTCTCGTTAGCGAAGCCGCGTAATTTTCATCAATTTAGTCGCATGAGACAATTGACGACTAATAGTGCTCTTTATTACCGCGAAGCAGATAGCTGTTTGCTTGATCTCCGCTATGCTACAGACAATTGTTCCAGTCCCGGTGTATCAGATACGAAGTATTGACTCCTGTGGACGTCGCGAGCTCTAGATAGCAGTGTTATACTAGAAATTAATGAATTAATGGGCGAAGACTTGTGGAAAAATCGAGACCCACATGTTCCCACAATTATGACAAAAGAAACAAGGAACTAATCCACGGCACGTAATATAATGCTCTATGTAATGTAATAAATAATGCTCTATGTAATGTAGGGCAGAGCGATCAGAATTCATTTTAATTTGACTATTAAAAAAATGCCTGGTCTGTGAATAAAAGCTTGAGCACCTTTGCACACTGTATGCTAGATGCCGAGTCGAGTTGTCGTGCCGGTGTACGATACAATAAACCCTTGAACTTGAAAGTTATCAGATGTGAAGTCAACGAACCTTTTTTAGTATTACGAATTTCATCGAAAATCCCCATTCGATGACTCAGGACGCCTGCTGGCGGGAAATGGCTATTGGGAGTGCGCCATCCAGCACCGCTGTGGAGTGACCTATAGATCTTGGATTGAACCGATGTCAGTTGGCCGGGAAAAAGCGGAATCCGTCTTTGTGGTGTGTAACTCTCAGGATGCGTAAACGTACCAAGCAAGAATTGACCATTCAAGCTTGGCAGCCAGCTTGAGAGGCACGAAAGAAGCCATAACAGCGAAAGCGACAGAAGCTGTTGTAGGGGTGTAGGTCGAGCCATTTCGGCCTGCAAACAACAACAAACAGGACAGTAACATTAGCTTAGCAGAACTTGCTTGCGTGCATTACTGCCATTGTACCACTCTTCATCTAACTACCGATTCTGTTAGCGGCACCTGTTACAGAGTAGTACTAACGAGACTTATCAACTCGGTGAATCCGATACTAAACATCTTGTTTATTTTACCCGACAGTGCCTGTGGACATCCACCCCCGAGGTAGAGCGTGTAGGCAGATTCGATGCGCGATGGCAAAACGTTTTGATTTCTCGTATTAATGACGACCGCTCTTGCAAGCCAACTTCATTAATCGACGACTATCTAGACTGTAGGTAATATTCGAAGTGTTTAGCCTTCAGTTTTTTTGATACAGATTGATTAAAATTTTAACTTGAATTAAGACGACCTTAGTACATTTGTCGCCCTCAACGTGCCCGCGAAGATTCAAACATTTTGCATTAGAATTTCCTCCAAGCCAACAACCACCGAGGATTATAAACAACGCTTGGTAAGTCAGGTTCACTGGTCTAAAGAATGCTTGTACTTTGTTTTGCGTAACAATCTATTTTTCAATTTCTGAATGCCAAATTTCTTATAGACAATAATAAAGAAAATCACTAGCATGGCCCTTCTCACTAATGAAAATACTTTATCGTTAAAGGCAGTTTATTCCTGTTGTTATTATAATTTATGCGAATTTATTTATTAAATAGACTCGTTTCTTACTATTTATTTTATCTTATTGGGCCTTTAGGTGCTCATGAACTTATCCTACGAATTTTACCAAGTGAGCTTCCACTTAGTCACGTCGTAGCGTAATAGTTGACCATGATACAACGCTAACCATCTCACAATCTAACCTCAATAATCAGCTCTAGGTGAGATGAAACCTCGCCGCAAATACAGTCCCATCCGAAGAATGCTGGCAAAACGTCAGGTCGAACATCTAGCACATATGGAGGGCAGCATGCGTATCTGTATGTATGTATGTATGTATGTACGTACGTACGTACGTACGTGCGGTGTTTGCTAAGAGGGAGCCTGACAGATCACTGGCGAACGACCGTCTCACTATGGCATTTCACCTTCATTTTGCCAACGGACCCTGCTGCGGCGTTTGCTTGCTTTGAGTTTAAGAGGTCAGTGTATGTGTTTTTTGCAGCTTTGTCGCCGTGTGTGATGTCTGCTTTGCTCCATGCCACACGCAATATCGATATTGCTGATCGTTACGCTGCAGAGGGAAGGAACAAAAACAAGCTAAGAATTACCAGCTATTAGCAGACCGATTTACATAACAATCATATTAATCGTACTAATAATAGTGACGCAGGCGTTCATAGAACAATTAGTCAAACAACCTGTGTAAACAAATGATCCCACAATGATAATCCTAATAGTCAGTAGAAGAATTTCGTTTCAACATTTACACCAGGAACAATATATTTTGGTCATTTATTGATTGTTATGGCTCCTGGCACGGTCTCTAGCCGCTGCTGCTGCTGCTGCTGCTGTGATAGTCAATGTAGTAAACAGACTGGTACTCTTCTTATTTCCGTCTAGGCGTTCCCTAAATGTGCATGTTACTGCCTGGCGGTCCGTCTAGTTGTTTATTTGCTAATAATTCAATGTATCTACGTCGTATCGTGTGCGACGCAGAACGAGTTGATTTATTCATTTGGTTGATCATTATCGAGGCTGTTGTTGCTGAAGGAACAGCTATAGCTATCGTACTTCGTTTGGAATATATTTTGAGCTTAAAGTTTTATGTTTTGTACTGTTTGTTAGTACAGATTCCTGTAGGACGTTACCATTGAATATACAAGACCCCACACCGGTCCAAGTCGCTATGCAACAATTATGGTGCTACATGCGTGAAGTTTCCGCTGCGAACGAGGACTAGTGTACCCTGGATATTAGAAGAGAAAATGTCTTTCACGCACTGTGCTACATACCCCCGTATATCTATCTGTGAGGCAGGTACATAGAGGCTGTTCGGAGCAACACGACATTATAACGCTTCTTTTGTACTACAGCGTACCGCTACACTTTTCTCTCCCGCCAGCTTTGGCAAAAGCAGTACGAATACGAGAACGAGAGTGACGACGTGCAGTAAAGCAGAGAAAGCTCTTAATCCTTACCGGTTAGCAAGTGGTACAGTCTCGTTCTTTCGTTATAATGAGGATTACTCAAAAAGAAAGAAGCGACAGACGCGAAGAAACATGCCGCCATCAACATCTTCGCCCCTAATCGTCGACTCTGCTGGGGTATCTCTATCGCGTTGCCTGAAGTTACTCTCCCGCAGTCCCATTGCAGTTCACCAAAATGCCAACAAAGAATCCCTAACACGTCTGGTACAGCTTGTTTGCAGCGGCCGGCCCCACAATCGAGGAATCAAGAGAGAATGATATGATGCGCCGGTATGACTGACTGCTGTTCGTCGCGATGACTGTGGCCATTCGCTTTTCAGCGCAATAAAATTAGAGGCGGACGCAGGCTCACTCACACGTACAGGCAGAACGGAACGAAGAACCCTAGCGCGCCGTTGCGACTGGAAAATCGCTTAATACAGTAACATTTTGCGTTGACTATTTTTGTAAGCCGCTGTCCCTTGTAGACAAACCTGATCGGTTTTTGGACTCTGGGTCCGTCCATCCACTACTTGGGCACCAAAACGGAAATACGATCGAGCTAACAAACAGCAAAAGCAAGTAAGGATTGGGCAAAACGTAGAGCGACGAAAATCGGATACAAAAAAAATGGCTACTAAGCTTTGCGGGCCACTTTGATGCTCGGCTTGGATCGAGGGAACGGAATCGATCAGATACAACCTTTCGTAGTCTGTAACCGAACGGAACGTACGCAACCGACCCTAGGCATTGCAGAGTTATAATCAACTTGACCATACCTCTGGTGTCGAATCAAGACCTCGAGGCCATGTTCCTACTTGCAGCCAAAGACCGTTTAAAACATCAAAAATGTCAGAGTTTTCACGACTGCTGATAGTTGTATTAGGTACAACCGCTGCATCACACACAGAGTATAAAAAAATGTCAGCTGTTTTTCTTCTAGCTATTAATTGCATGTTACTATGTGGCGTATTTGATAATTCTAACACTTCTTCCACGACTACGATTATGAGCTGAACAAGTATTTTTGCGATCATCAGGACGCTAGCCGTGATTATTACTCCATTAAAAATGCGAAAGACTGGCAAAAAGATGTCAACGGCGATTATTAGTATCAGACAGGCCGACTTCAAAGGATTTACTATCGAAAAAAAAAAAATAGAGGAAATCTAGGCCCCGGTTTGAATTCAGTTTCAGTTCTGCAGCGGCTTGTATTTTTAAGCTTACAACCAATCTAAACATAACGTATTTTCTGCCTGTCTTATTGAGGCGACAGTTTACACCTTTTCGCATAAGATCAATGGCGACTGAGCATACTTCCGGCGTTTTCTTTGCGGCGGACGCCCTGAAGGATGTCTTTATACAATACAAAACACGACGTAAACTCTACTGCTATGCGAAATCAACCGAGCCTTGCTTTTTGTTTCTGTACTCATTCTTGTCTCTCTCTCTCTCTCTCTCTCTCTCTCTCTCTCACTTGCGTTTACACTTAGTTATTTTCTATCTTTTTTCTGCTTTTTTCGCTTTTAATTTCGATCAGCTTACGTATAGTAGAATGTAATTCCGAAGAACGCTTCTCAAATAACATAATAGTGATTAAAATTATGACAAATCTTTCTTTGACGCACTTTAATAGTTTTATTTCAGCAGAATGTTGCATGCTATTAAAAAACAAATGCGCTTATAATCTTTTGAAGCAACCTTTTCATCGTCTGGCTATCGACCGAACATATTCTACTACCGTTTACAACTTTAGAAACGAAATAGAACGCTAGAGGATGCTAATAGCTTTTTGTCTCATCATTGCCCTGTAACTTAACGAAAAAGTTAGGTGTTTGATTCAATATTTAGCTGGCATATAAACGGAATTTATTTTCAAATTTTTATTTACTCACATCAAAGAGGCGTTCTACATTCTACACGCTCTGGAACGACCCCATGTTAACAACCAGCACGACGACTTATCTGGGATTGTATATAATTAGCGGGAATAAACAGGCAGCTAGATGAACAAGCACACAAGAAAAAGCAATGCACGTCTTGTGTACCAGCCCAATCAGATTGACGCTATGAATGCTATGAAATATACCCCCTACTCAAAAAAACGCGACTGCCGCTTCAGAAGACCTAATGTAAACCTAGTTTTCAAACGCACGCATTAGCAAGCGCCCATGGCTAACTCTAATACAGTAAAGACAAATCATCAAAGCAGTATTACGGTACAATCAGTCGGGCTATCTTGACGCACGGTAATGATATATAGACTCTTTGCTATGAACGTTCGATATAGAGGAAAAACAACGTGGCTGTACAAAGTGCATTTTTATAATTATAGAAAACAGGATTTGTTTCCTTTTTACTGTTGGTAATTTCATAATGACAAAACCTCAATCTGGAACAAATTGCAGAAATATAGGTAAAATAAACTGGGAAAGACAAGCAAATGTATAAATTCTCCGAAACGTATTTTCCTTTGTGTGAGCAAAATAGAAACGCGACGACAAACGGCGTACCATTCGTTTCAATCGGACCTAACGAAATAGTCGTCCATTTGTTGGCATCTTTGACTGAATATTTCTAACTGTTCCTTGCGACCCTACTTTGCAGCGTTACTGATCTCTGTATCTTCTACAATACACAGAGACACCGACAAGCGTTGCTAATTTGCCAAAAGCAAATGGTTATCTCCACATTCTTCTGGGTCCTCCTGGCCAAATCCTCGTGCCACCTTTACCGCCCATCGATGTCTACTAGAAGTTTTCAGGGACGACGAATTAGCCTACATTAATATTCATAATACTACCTTTAGCTGATGCTGTTAGCAGATGAAACCAGGAAAGCACAGTGGCGCTCGATACCTGGTATTCCTCTCCATAAATAGATCACGGAAGCATCATTACGTTCTCCTGTCACCTTAGCGCCGACTTATCGCAAGCGTAAATGATGCTAGATGGAAGAAATATCTATCTTACCTTTGTCAGCCCTAACCACCAGCTACCGTTGCTGCCACGGTCTTGACCGCCCTTTCTAAACACAGTAAATATATGGAGACTGTGCTACATCTTACGTAGTATACTATTTCATAGTTGGATAAGCAATAAATATCTTGCTTATGGCTTGGATATCCTGGCGACCTGTGGTAAATTATCTTTTTCGACCTGTTCCCACCGTTTCATGTTTTGTACAGTTTTTAATGTGTACGTACATTTTATTGTACATATCGAAGTTGAATTATATTAAGGCAAACTTAATAGGCAATTATGCTGAAATTAGTTCTATTGACCAATTGCCAACAAACAGAAGCGCAGGATTGATCAACTTGATGTTCCTAGCAGCGTTTGGCTATCACTCGTAAGCATCGCAAGTGTTTGTTTTTCTTTTCGTTCAACTTTCCCTACACGTGACCGCTTTGCCAGCTATTTTATGTTAACTGCAATGGTTGTCTAATTAAAGCCTTGGCGCAATTCTCTTATTTCTTCAAATTTTGTATAGATTCGCAACTTAGTTTATGATTTGCTAAAGTTACAAAGTGGACAGGTACTATTTGAAAAATTTATATCAATCACGAGAGATCGGTGTTAATAACCGCCGTGGATAGCATAGCACGTTGGGCACTGCTAGCAACGAGATAAATCAGCGTGAGATAAGTGCGTAATTATATGGAAGTATTAATTGTGACGTTAAGCAATTACCGGTAAATTATGGGAATCACCGTGATAGCTTAACGTATGGATAACGTATTGGCCTGTGGTAATCTTAAGGACACGTTGTGGTCTAGGTTCAAGCCCATAGGGTATAAACAGACTTCGTCTCGTGCCAAGAGCCGGCAGTCTGATGGAACTATGGTACCGGACGTAACACTCGAAGAACGGAGGTAGATTATGGCCAAACGATAATATTTCTTTCGTATCTATATACGAAACTCGATCTTCATTTCTATATTGTTTCTATACACAAACATCTGTTTATAGTGTGCGTATAGAGGAAGACGAAAAAAAGAATATAGCCAACAAGACGAGAGACGTTTGGCGATAAGTAGACGCAAGCGTCTTTTATTTGTTATTTTATATAAAGTTAGATACCCCTTTTAATTGATGTGGTGTTCGTCTGCGAAACGGACACTGCCGCTGTCGACGTTATGCGCAGCCAGCAATGATGGTCCGTGAGTGCTCGTCAATGCCAACGATAGTAACGGCAATGCCGATCGTGAAAATTGCCAACGGTAGTTAATGGCAATGGGAGATGGAAACGGGGTACAATGTTTGTCTTGGCGTTCAGCGGTTGCCCTGTCAAGCTCGCCTGTCAGACGTCTATGACTACAGGGGCCATAAGCCTAGCAAATTATAAGTGTGCACCGACAGTCAGTGAGGCAAAGGCTATTGCAGCAGCTGCTCTGGCCGGTGCATCAATGAAGTCGTTCGCTGATAGACGTCAGGCACTTCAGCAGCTGTAGATCTGAAGATGAAGATACATCAGCAACAATAATAGCGTTAAAATCTACTGCAATAGAGTGAAGCTTCAAGCAACAATCGTGCTCGACAACAACAACAACAACACTTACGTTGAAGATCATCGAGATAGTGAACTAGCTAAGCATGTAGTTCTGTCTCAATCATCCCCATTTTTAAACTTTTGATACTGCTGCTGCTGCTGCTGCTGCTACTGCTTTTTTTTACCGTTATTACTAAATCACTCAATCGAACAATTCTGTTAAATGCGACCGAGGGCTTTGCGCCATCTGGTGAGAAGTACCGGTATAACAATCGATCGGAAGCGTTCGTAGAGCATAGAAACAGACTCGGCATTAATTACTGCTTTAGCCAATGGTAATTAGGAATATAGGAGAATTAGATCATGTCTAGTTGCATAGACTGGCGATAGGAAAGGGCCAAAACTATAACTAGAAGGACTCATTATATCAAATACTGGCGGTTCCACTTCTCTTCTTTCTCCTAGTCCCTTTTTTATTGATATTTAGACACTGAAACATTAGTAGGATAGTAGATCGATTACAATGAGCTAGCGTTTGTGTAAATCAATAAGTCAGGATGGTCGGTTATGCGTTTGTTTTCTGGCTGGGGGACTGGTCAGTGTATTTGGTAGAATTGGGATTATCTCATAGCATAGAAACAGACACGGTACGAGAAAGAAAGTAAAATAGCACGGGCCAAAAGCGCCCACATGTGAAATTCTTGATTTCGTCTTAAAAATGGTTTCCAAAGTATACCGAATCTTCGTTTTCAGCTCAACTTTTCGTTTCAACTAGCTGAACGATTAGCCGATTTTTTAATAATTACGCAGATATGTTTCAATATAAATGATGATAACATTAAGGAATTAAGAAATCAAAACTGTTCATTCTATATGGTCTGGGTTGAATTTTATTTTTAATCATGAAAAGGCTTATAAGAAATATATGCTTCGCAATAAAATCAAACGTACACCTTGGATAAAAATATGGGTTTATGCGCTTCCAATGAATGCTAAACGCGCTCATTCTTTTTGCAACTTTTGACCCAAATCCAACATACACTCGATAGCTAAATGACGCTACTTCCATTGAATCATTTCTAAAAATATATCAGTGAATATCCAATTCGCTATTTTCAATCAAACAAAGAACATCTTTGCTGCAGGCGGATTATAGACATATTGTTCTCAATCCGAAAGCGGTACTCTTTACGTAGAGTACACGTTTTTATATTTCTTTTATTAAAATTTCTTACCGTTCAAAAATCCATTGCTTTGTTAGAGTCACAACTGGGGGTTGTTGGAATTAAGTGTCCCGTTACTATTATCGATCCATACACGGATGACGCTATCTAGGATAGGTGAGGTCATGCCCTAGTCCCAGTCATTAGAAACATCAAATTGATTAGTGTGTTCAATGAAATGATTCACAGCTGTCCATATGGCGTACTTTATGATAACGAGTTCCATGTCCAAACCTACGACGGCAGAATACGTATGCTGTACAGCAGGTAGCATAGCTTTAGGTTTACTTCTGGCGGAGAGCAACGAACTTACTTTTGTTCAGTTACTTAGGTTTTAGTTAGTTACCTAGGTTTTGCGGTGGTGTAAAGTGGCATACCCGCACAGTGGCTAGCAAACCATACCAACAATGGTGAATGAGAGCTCAGCCAGAGTCATCATGTTTTTGATGACATTGTCGATCAATCTTATCGTTGATCTGAAGACTGACACACACTCACCTGTCCCTCAAATTTTATCTGCTGCTTCTACCACATTAAGGTTTGATTGCTATTTTTGACTCTAGGTACGCAGATAACCTAATTTCTATGTGTACGTACAATAAAGCACTGCAAATGCCGTTCGTGCAAGGCGTCTAAGGATCCTTTTTAGTTACGATGCTTAAGTTAATAGCTCTTGCACATGTATCGAGTGTCTTTCAATCCTGATCGGAAGCGCTATCCATCAGGATGTATCACAGTATCTTTGTTGTACCGATGTAGTCGTGTCATCATAGGATCGCCTAATATACATAAACGCCTGCACAGTTCGTCGCGCCGCACTCATCGGAAGAGGCACATTAAGTCTGGAGTGTCCTCGTTGATTGAGCTAATTCATTGGCGTCTATATATGTACACGTATCGTGACGCTTCTAGTTTATCTACGAATCAACTGTACACCCCGTGAACATCGTCGCGGTTTATGGCGCATAAATACGGACTACAATATACCTAATGATTCTACTTAGCTTTTCATTGACTGTTATACCCAGGAGTAGACGATTTGTTATGGGTCCGAGCACGAGAAAACGATAAAAGGAGAGAAGGAAAAAATAAAAAGGAATGAAACAGAAAAGATAGATTGAGACCATAAAAGTTGTCCAGCATTTCGAGCTACAATATGTATGTATATATAGAGAGTGCTTTTTATATATCTAACCGTTCGCGGTTAATATCTAGTAGTAGGCATTTCACGCATTGATTTTATCGGTGAGCACAGTGACGAGCAGCATCAGCCGTAATACCAGTGGCATATCAATTGCGATTTGGCGTGCACGCTTGAAAGATCGTCTTGTGGATGCCGTTTTTCAGCTATCTAATCGTTACCGCTATCATCAGACTACTGCAGTACACTAAATACTAAATGAGCCAAAAACGTATACTCTTTAAACGAACGATACGAACAATGCAAATAGCCATTTCTGTCTCGGTTCTTTAGAACTAGCTGTTATTAAGGCGGCAGCAGTAACGGCGGCAGGGGCCGAAACAATTTCGGCCGAAGAAGAGGGGCCGATTTACCCGACAGATATTCTTTCTTGAGCTTGCTATATATATTCCAATGCTGCATGCACACATAGATAGACAGTGACGATCGTTGCATGGCTAAACGTAAAGCTACATAAGCTTTTCTTTCGGATGTTTTTGTTTTTCCATGAATTTGTTTGTATACGCGCATATACGTAGAGTGAGCGACAAATAGACGAATAAAAAAAATAACCCTAATCTTGATAACGAGGGGTAAACGATTCTCAGTTGACTCGTTTTTTGCTAAAGACTAAAACTTAGTAATGTTGTTGTTGTTGTCGTTGTTGCTATATGTCGACTGGTCGTCATATCAATATCAGTTAGGCTTTATCTATAATTTTACCATCATACTCTCGTCATTGTTGTCGTTTGTACCATATCGTGTCTGTGTGTATGGCCACGTGGTCATAGAATCAGAGCGGAGACCCACAGCCAAGAAAGACCGAAAAAAGACCAATAGGCTTGTTTAGATCAACTGAATAAATGATTTGAAAGATACAAATGTGCATGAAAGCTACGTTAATTGAAGCATTGCGCAGGAACTATTGTGGCACCTGTCATATGTCTTTTATGGAATAACTGTTTCTACAGATATCGAAGTATAAAATATTAACAAGCTCAGAAGCAAATACGTCCGCACTGCCGAAAAGATCAAAATCGTCCTTTGACACGAAACAATCGCATGTTTCTGGGGCATATTTGTCTGATTTTCAAGCAAAAAGCATCAGAACAGCGTCAATTATGCATTTGTTAAATATTAAATCTGTGAAGGCATTGCATCCACTGTGACTGCCATGATTGTACTTCTACACATTTTTTTGGGCTGAAAAAAATAATGAACGGGTCATCACACAGGTAGTATAAATTTAGCTAAATGACGATGTCTTTGTACCTGCTCGAGAAATCGGCTAAAAGCAAAAAAGTCATCGTGTGAAGACCTATGCTCTTTGACGTACTCGAACAAAATCTAGGAATTGGTTTGTCTACTATTGCTTGGCTATTTTGATCTGTCGGAGTTTACTTCTAAAGAATGATCATATCACACCTTGATCGTTACAATGGAGTTAACGGTCATTGGTCGTTGTCGGCCGCCGACCAAGCGAAATGAGTCGCTCACTACAAATGATGTCAAATCCGGTGGCATTTTTTTACCACAGAATAACAAATGAGGTAAAAAGAACAAGAGAAGAAGTAAAAATAATCGCCGTTTGGTCGAATGAACGACACGAATCTACACATCCTAAGCTCGTTGATCATCCCGCCATCAACCACAGCGGGCAAATGTCATCCACTGCGGGCAAATGCTTAGTGCGTAAGACCCCCTAAGCAACATTGCTTTTCACTTACCTATATTGGCTATAGACGAAAACTTCAATGAAGCCATCGATGAAATATGCGTGCCTTAAATATGCGTGTGACAGGCGTGTCCTAAAAGAAGTTTCTAGACAACGAAAATAACGTGAAACGGTTCAAATTACGAGCCACCTTACGGAACATAGTGTTCGATAAAGCGTTGCGTCCAGAACACATCCTGGATGGATCGATTGGAAGATGGCAGACGTTCACATCGAAATATTGCGGCCGTTCTAGAGTCTGACTGGCCGTTTAGGACCCACTTCACCGCGACCTAACTGACCTCCAAACAAAATCAAAGTAATTCAGACGGAAGATGTAAGTTCGTTTCTCTATGAGAAACGGGTTTTCGTAACGACGAAAAGCGACAAAATCCAATTTAATTAATTACACAACATAGGACGTCTCAATTGAACATGTTGAAGTGCAAAATTACGTATGTAGATATGTACATATTGCTGGTATATAGGATAGCCGCTGAAACATGTAATAAATTTAAAATGGCATACTCAGCGTTGTACCAATTGGTAAACATAACAAATACATGTTAGTCAGCAAAATGAACCCATTCGTGACTGCATCGCCTTGTCGCTTCTCAGGGTCAGTCGGACTGCCAGACTAATCCCCTAACTAATTCAGAGTTTTATCATCACGTGTTACAGGTCTGCAAAAAACGCACGCACGCAAGCATTGACTACCATTCATTTGAACTTCAACTCGGTATAACGTATAACTTCGATAAAGGCTACGTGTTTTATTATGTGGCTTTGCGAGGGTTACGTGCCCAACACTGCATCGTTTTCAGATCTCCAGATCTGCCTTCAAGTCGGTGTTTGTAGGTCCATGTATTAAAGAGGCTTCAGATGCCACCAGCACAAGTACAGCACAATATCTTACTGGCTACCAGGGCGTAGCGATCTGCACATTAGTAACACAGTCAGTCACATACGAATTTGGAAACCTGAGGGAGCCAATTAATCAGATTTTGAAGCGCTTTATAATTGTTTTTTTTTTTTTCTTATCACAACAATTACCACGCTTCGTAAGTAAAAGACTCGCTTACTAAGAAACATTTCCCATATATAATAATAATATGTTCTCTTAACAAGGTGAATAACACTTGTAAAAAATGGGCTCGGTCACCTTCAACGCTTAATAAATAAATGATGCTTAATAAATAAATCCATAAATCTAGTCACGATTACGCTGATCTCGTGGTGACACTTCTTGCGAGCCCCGTTCTCTTCAAATGGAGAGGTAAACGAAAAATTGGTTTTGAGCTTAACGTAGACCAATCACGTACTTCCAAATGTTTCGTTCAGGCGCTGGCAATATTACATGTCTCTATCTGAAATAAAGCGCCTTCTTTTTGCCAATGAAATATATTCTCGGATGGTGTGTAACTCTAAGCGTTTCGTTTCTCGGTATTGACGATTTTACTAGAATTGTGAGCCAATGTCATATTGCTATCGTTGAAAGTACTCTTCTCAATGTTTTTTTGTTCGATGTGCGGAACAGAGGCAACGCGTATGTGATAAAGATAGCGGCCACTCTCGTCATAGTTGCTGAAAACTAACAAACGATCAAAGTACCCCCTATACGATACTCTCTTTAGTGGTTTCATTGGTGTGCAGTACAAGGCCTAGAAGCTAATTGATGAGTTACGCGTGAGTATTGGCAAAACTTCTGAATGAATGAAAACCTTTGAGGCATCCAGCTAATATCATATAGATTCTAATATAATTGTCTGTAAAGTCCCACGTAAATAACAATAGCTTATTGCTATTCGTATTAATAACTGCACGCAATCGACACTTCGCAGTTGTCCCAATGAGATCGATGACATTACGTAAATTACTAAAAAAATCAAGGTATTTTCATCTATAAACCGTGAGCACTACAACCTCAAAACATCGCTTTTTTCTGCTCGATCGAAACCTGCGGCAGCACTGGCTGGTCTTCGGCCTTTTGTTTACTTGATAATCTAGAATTAGAAAATTGCACGTACGTGTTGTCATGTTGGATGTACCGCTCACCTTATCTAGGATTTTGGCAATGAAATGCGTACCTTGTGGGTGCGTGTATGTAGCAAACTCCTAACAAGGCTAGACCTGTTTTTAGCGATGCATCAGTGGTACTTCAATCAATCAACCACTCATAAGCAATACACAATAATGATGCTGAATGTATAACAGGCAAAGGCTTTGAAACGCGATCTGAATCAATTTGATAATCGGGACTCTCCGTTTGATGAATGAAATGTTTGCTCTCAATTAAGGGCCTGTAAACAAAGGGCCTAGGACTTTCGATTCTTTATTATTAGCATAATTTTAAGAAAAATAATACTTCTTGCAGTAATCATATCATGCTACATATCGACGTAAGCTTTCGGTCAAGGTAAATGGCATAGAGTTAGGTCCGTTTCAGTTTTGAGAAAGAGCCGACCATAGCATGGGTAACTGTGTTAGCCGGATATGAAGGCACATGTATAATGAGATATATAAACGTGCAAAGAACCTGGTAAAACCTCTGGATATTTTTCCATTTTGACTCTGAAGATATGTGGTAAAATAGGGAAAACTCAAGCTAGTTTAAAATCCAATATCTAAGTAGAGAAACAGACTCAGAAATTATATGTTGCCCGTTACCTTCATAATATTAAAAATCAGTAACGAAATAAAAGTGCTGAGAAATATTTTTTAATTAAATCCCTGATAAAGAAAAGGTTGTCTTGACGAAATAAAATAAAATAAATTTAAATCAAATAAAATCTAAAATAAGCTAAATTTAGATTATTGCAATTTAATGTTATACGTATCTGTGTGCGTCTCTATCTGCTCAAACAGAGCAATTTTTTAAAGATATCTCTCTAGGGACACTTGGAAGTTTTCGATAATCCCATAATGCAGAAGGAATGAAATAAGGTACCGTACCCGTTGCAGGATAAACATTTATGAGAGGAAACATGTATTTGTTTGATTTTAGAAAAACATTAATTCGTGTTGTTGTAAGCCACGAGCTGAGTAGGTGCTTTGTTACTAAGGTCTTCTCAAGGTACCTTCGAGCAAGAGTTTATTTTAACCGGTCGATCATGCTAAGTGCCCAAAATAAACAGCATGGAACAACTAGCGCTGACAAACGAATGATCTAAATATCCGAAAAAATGCTAATACGAAAAAAAAAGTAAGAAACTTGTGCGATATCCACAGCAAGGGACTGCTATGTTGAAATGACAGATTTGTCCAACAAGAACAGGCAAACAAATCTTCCGCCAAGAAGCTACCGCGAACACGATGATGCCCTGCACGGCAGGCACAATCGACCAAACTAACTCAGGTATCAAGGAAAAAATGGGCCATTATTTTCTAAGCGAATACGACACGACATGTTGATGCTGTTACAACTATATCTGAACATGCATCGGTGCGTAGGCCTATTGTAGTAGAATTGGTGGCGTAGCCATTTATTGATGACGTCATCAAAAAAGTACTTTTAATTATCTTCTTAAAATAGTATGTTTGCTTCTATTGCGTACGTCCGATGATTGTTCCCAATTAGCGTAAAGCACTCATAACGACATTATCTTTAAGTTATGCATGTCGCCGGCATCATAACAGGGCTTTACCCGCCAAAACAGCACGCGCTTTAATGGCACATACGAAGAAGGGACGTAACTACGGCCCCATGGCAAATTTCTAGGAAATTTCCCTTTCGGAGTCGCTGTCAGTCTGAAATTTTTCGGTGATTGATCGTGAGAAGCGTAAACATCTATTCATCAGCCTCCGTTGCGACAGCCTTCATTGCTTACGGTGACGGTCTCTAGAAAGAAGCAGAAGTGAGTTAAAAAAAAAATTACGAAACATATGACACAGTAACTATTCTCCTCCCACAATTAACTTGTCCATGTTCGCAGGCACCATGTCCGCATGACCGTGACGAAACGTTAGGCACAATTTAACAAACTGTGGCGGTTGACAACATTCGACCATGTGTAGCTACGCCAAGTACATCTCACATTTTGTCCATTGTTCTTATTGTTTTTTCTTACTATCTAATGGCAAATTCAAGGCACAAGTAATGCCTATGCGACGAAACTATCTCGTGAGACACATCGTGCTCTACGTTTGAACAGATCCTCTTGGGATAAAGCTTCTCAAAACCTACCATAGAGCCAAAGGTAGTGTTGATCAACAGATGGTACTCAGCCGCTGTAAGATGTCTCATTAGATTGATATTCATGACGACGACGACAGCTATTTTGACTTCCGATCACTGTGATTTTTAATCTTTTGATAATCTGACCAAAAAGACCTCTTGCCAGTAGTTCAAGACAGTCTAGTTCGCAGTGCTCTTTAAGCAACTAAGAAGCTTGCCCCCTTTTTAGTTCGTGGCAATCCGAATAATTACGATAGGCAGAGACTGGCAATGGTCACAGAACCCAGTAAAAATTCCTTTATGAGCCCAAGTGATGAAAAAACTAAGCATCTTTTTATGGCATAGACCTCCATGGCCCTACAGTTTACCTAATGCGAGATTCTCCACTTTATTTTTGTACCATACAGCGAGGGAACACTATAACAAATTGTGTCAACTCGTTGGAATATTTAGGAAACCAAATCGTTCTTCCTCCGTTTAAACAAGAAAGTTCGCAGATCGAAAGCCAATTATTATAGAAGAAAAGACTTTTTCTAATACAACGTTCGTAACTGCACAAATTTATATACATTAACAATCACGCCTAAAAGTCTTCCTATAAAGCACTATATTGGTATTCTTAAAAATAACGCCAGAGGCGCTTGAAGTAAAGTAGTTTCATTCAACCACTAAAAATACTTCCCATTAAAAAAATATTCTCATTCTATCGATTATAAAAAAATAAGCCAACTATTGTTTCTTAATGTTAATAGCTTGTTCGGGCCGAAAATTTAGTTTTGAATCCATATTCTTTCTCGATTATCCTTTGCTAACAGCTGTACGCCATTCATTGCCCGCGTGAAATTACATGAATTCAATGAAGTGTGAAGTCTAGCTAACTGTGCTAAAATTTGAGTCCTATAAACAAGCTCTACTTATCATTATTAAACCAGCTCTGTTCGTGTAGCTACATTGTTACATTCAGCCAGATCGGCGTCTTCAGCGCGCGAGTTTTTAATTTGCCACCAATTAGTAATAGATACAGAGAACATAAAATAAGAATTGCAATGGATCGAAGCTAGAACATATTAGAAACACAGGATACCAAATTGACTGGATTACAGAATGTAAATACAAAATGCATTTAAGGAATGAAAATCCTTTTTGAAAAAAAAAAAAAGAAAAATTGATTTTTTCTGGCTGTGTTCAATGTAAAGCAAAAAAACACTCTCTTTTGTACGACTTCATGATTTCGTTAGCTAGAGCTGGATTTTCCGGTATCATTATTCTTCACCTTGCAGCTTTCACTCGTCGAATAAAATCTTTAAAGGTTGATTAGCAAACTTAGCTTTGATAGATAATTAGAAGGCTTCGGTTTTGGTTCGTCAGTAAACCTAACTAGCAGAGAGAGAGAGACCTGGAAAACGAAAATATTTAACGTTGGGACGATTGTCTTTTGTCAGAGCAGTGGCTTTTTCGGCTGCGGTACTACCGCGATACAGTGATCGTAAGTAAAAAGCACCTCAGCAGTAGTATTTATAAGGTCCGGGTGACTGGTTACGAAATGTAATTACATCTAACGCAAGCGGCCGAACACGTTCGAAAGAGCTTCGATCGAGGTAATAACGCCCTGAAGTCGACCGACACAAGTGTAAGACTAGTAGAAAGTTTAAGGGACCGCAGTTAATAAATGTTCTATATAGAGTAGATCGTACGTGAATTAGACAAACAACAATAAAACGGGTCTCAGCGACAGCTGATATTGGAACAATGAGACGATCGTAACTTTCGTAGGATGGATCAATCGTAGCTAGCATTTTCACTCGTATATTAGCAAACTAAAATTAGATTATTCCGTCTGGACAATATGAATGGTGCCTTCGTATTTTCTTGGACTAACTCGTAGCAGACTGGCGTTATGCCGGAAAGATTGCGAGTTTTGTCTGCGCATCGGTACAGCGTGTTACTACAACGAAGGCCAATTATGCCCGAGTTTTGCCAATCCACATTACGCTGCTTTCTTGAAATCTAGCTTTACTTTTTGTAACATCGGTGGCGGTGGCGTTGGCGTTGGTGGCGGCGGCGGCGTTCACCCGTCCATTTCGGCGAGATCGGCTGGATTATATGGAAGTCTATTACTCCGCGCTTTTACATACCAACGCCACACTCACAGAACTGCTGGCTAATCGTACCAGGAGTTACAGTTAATTATTAGTTATTAGGTTAACGTTTTCTTACTTGAGCCCTTTCTTGTTTCCTGCACGGCGTCTTGTGGCCCATCGTTTCGTTTTCTGTGAGTTCCCCGTTTTATCAAAATCAGTCAAATTTAGGCGACTGAGGAAGATCGGCTCTAATTTAAACTGTCGGCTTAGTTTTCCTTGTCTCATATTTTTCCGGGTTCAAATGCTGACTAACCGTTCCGCCGTGCAGTGAGTTAGCCTCAGCTTTTATCTACTCACAAAGCAGAAAAACAGATAGAAAATACCATCCTAACGGAGTGAGAAAAACAAATAGCAAAAACACCGCGGTGTGCCCTAACTAGCCAGCTTCACAGACGTCTCAAAATCATATTGATAAGATACGAATGAGTATGTAATTATAACCAAGTTGATCGAGCGCATCAGGAGAATGCTGGCTTGAAGAGGTAATCGGAAATGAGGTAACGTATGAAGAAGAGATGGCAATTGTTAAAACTGACAGAAAATTAAGTTACAAACTGCTGCGAACCTGCGCACATTTGATGTAACACACAGGAAACAAACCAAAATATACATTTCAGATATGGCAAGGGATAAGCGAAGAAATAGCACCCAAAATCCCCACGTGCAAACACAGCAGGCCAAAATATATATGAGTTAATCTTGCATGAACCCCTTGATTTGTGGTAAACAGTTTCCATAGAGGACCACAAGCTTGTTTTTGTTTCTTTAACGGAAACGAAATACTACTTCTAGTTTATCATTTAGTGGTATCATATATTTTAGAATTAAGCTGCCGCTTCACATCGTCGTGCATTACTTACTTCACGATAGAGATGCAGCTTCCTGATCGTGAAAATAAACCGTGCAGGCCAACGTATCATTGCCCTTTCATGTATTCGCAGAAGTATATGACATATTAGCGCATTGTAACTTGAAAGTAGTTAGTGGATAAATAAGTATAACTGCACGCAATGGTTACGTATTGCAGACCCTATTGCATTGACGAAATAGACCCGTCTGTTTAGCGACATTGCTGCTAATACGCACAATCGCGTGACCCTTGAGCGTGACGACCCAAAAAGCAAGTCGTAGACCTTAACACTTCGTTGGTGTCCGTCAGCTTCGAGGACGTTAACGGTGAGTGAAACAATTAGTCAGTCGAGGTTAAGGTAAAACATTTGAAAATATGCATACTGCTTTCTAAACAATTCTAGGATTCATCGTGTTTTACACTAAATTTTAAATACCTGACAATATATTAGCCGGTGACGACTGTATTAATCATCAACCAAATCGCAAGTGAAGAACCTCACACGAAATGTCTAGCGCGAATAATAAAGATGGAGTTTTATACGATTTATTTCCAGATATCAGCAAACTCATTACGTGCATATTCTAGGAATGACGGTTCCATCTTTTTCGCAACAGCGCCAACCGGACACAAAGCGTGTCATAGAAAATCGCAATACCCGCAGTGAAACCCTATCGTCAATGAGTTTGCCTTAGTGACACCACTGTGCTCTTGAGAACTCGAACCCCAGGAGAGGTTTGCCATTACCTTATCTGCACGAACCATAACCCAGCTAGCTCACGCCTTAGCATCGAATGTCACCCGCAATGGCCAACTAGAACTGAACTATAATTTGAGAATATTTTACAACCCCAATAAAACTTAGCCTATAGTCTGTACGAAAAGGGCTCTACCAGAGTGTAGAGAATCGAACCATATAGACAATATCAGGAGTTTAGCAGTCAGTTCCCTAGCGCTCATTGTGTTCATGGAGTCCGCATAATACTTATGGCGTAATCTTCCTGTTCCTATGCCAAAGAATTATCGGAAGACGTAGTAGTGAAGGAACTGCGTTGCCTCTCTACATTACTGTATGTATTTTTAACTCATTCGATGTTGCCATCCATGAAAAGTTACCACGAAGCTCCTCCCCCGTCCCGCCGCGCCGCCAAAATAGCCAGTCTTATACCTGAATCCATAGTTTCAATTCAATAGAATTCATAACTTCATAGTTTACTTAAGCTGAAGCTTCTCAAAAAATATTCGCTCTGCTTTTAAGCGCTCTGAGGAGAAGCTTTTCAACGCATGTAATAGAAGCTATTCCTTTAATTTTCCTTTGAACAGCATCTGTATAGGTAAGAAGTCGACGTTCAGGGTCCAGAGATTACACACATATGCAACTACCTGAAGCGTTGGATCGGCTGATCTTTTAAACGGATTCTATCGCCAAGGACCGGATGTTTCTCAGACGTTCTCACTCGCCTTCGTACACCAATAAAGCCTTCGTAGATCGTACATCAATAAAATGTAGAACCGGATCAAGTATGAAACTTTGAAGCTTGTTTCGATAATAAGCAAAACTGCGTTGTGCACTGGTTTGAATGTATATTAAAATAATTCACAAATCTTGGTTTTCTGTACGCTGTATTAGTCATATCTATTAATAGATTTAGGACACGCGTGCAATATCCGCCCCTCTGTTGTCGACCGTCTGACGGGGCAATCGTTGTTGTTCCCCTGCAGTGCCTATAAGATGTTCATGATGTGAATTCTCAACTCGTCTTTGACATGTAAAGGAAGCTCCTCCGTGGCTCGATTGAGATACTAGAAACAAAAACAAACATTTCTCATTGGGAATAGCTATAGTAAACGGTATTATTGAACAAACTAAATACGCAGTCCACTTTGTTCGCCTGATTTCGTCAGTAGTATGATTAAGAAAACGCTATGTCTATATCTTTAACGTAGAATATACTTCGATACGAATAAACGCTTTACGCCGCTACTCCATAACCCATTCAACCATCAGCCCGGCATCGCTTTATGCTATATGCTATATATATGCCCAGAATTTTAGTTGGGGTTGAATAACATTGACCAAGGACCAGACGTATAAGTTCATCGCTTTGGAAGCCATTACAGATAGTACTATGCCATATATTCCCGAAAACTGAGACGTAGTTAGTACGAAAAAAAAAAAAAAAAAATAGCCTCTTGCACGACCGCTCGTGTAATATATCGCGATAAAAGTTTGGATTCTGCCGTTGCCTTTACGATTTGCTAAACGCCCAATGGTTACTTTTTTCTCCATTATGCTACAAATTCTTCATCAACTGTGAACCTTAATGATAAATGAATTGTATCTCGTCAATGGTCGTTTCCTCCTTGGCTAATGATGAAGGACAGCGAAGCGATGACCATTGTATAATTGGAAGACAGAGCAAAACGTACTTAAGCGTCTGCTCGATTACGACCACTACGTGCAAGTAAGCAATAAAGATTTTCTCTAAAAAAAAAAATTTGAGCTCAGGTCCATGGAGTACCTAAGCACACGTATGAATTACATGGGGCATATATAGTGTACCAGATTCGGTTTTGTGCTACGAGAAACGAAACAATAGCCCGGCGGTAAATTATGTCTCTTTATTTATTTAATTTCTAATATCTAGATTTAATATTAGTTTCACTGTTATTTCAAAAATATGTTACTCTATACAACTGCTCATTGATCCATGGTAATTTAATACGGAGTCCATTTCACTTCGCTCTTAAGCTTCTAACCCATTTCAAATGGAGTATTACGTTTTTCTTCGGAGACAGTAACAGATGTTAATTGAAAATATAGACAGGTGCCCTTGGGAATCAGTTGCAAGCTATTAGGCTACAGGCCCTTTTTTCAAGGTTTCTGCACTACAGGTCAGCTGTCTTTTTTCAAAGATGAAATTCAAACATATACATCGCATTGTCATCTATTTCTTTTCTTCAAATAATAGTAATTTCTTTATCTCGCCAAATACATGCGTCGAGACTATTCCTTACATTCCTATGAAAGTTACTTGTCTGAAACTGCTTGAGATTGGAACACTAGACGGTACCATTTCTTTTCTATGTCGATGTGCTATATATATATATATATATATATATATGCGTTGTTTCTTCGTACGTGCACACAGATTTGTTAATATTTATTAAATATCCGTTTTCGTTTTTCTGTTTAATTTTGCCGTATGCCCTGTCTATTCGTATAGTGAGCTAGTAGTGCTTAAAATAGCAGTACCTACAGCTATGTATAGGAGAAATAACGTTAGGCAGTTGTTCACCCATATAACCCATATGGACCGAGTATGAATTGATATCAGATATAGTACACGAGCCATTAGCATCATGGCACGAAACCGACAAGCCCCTATTACCAGCGAACTACCAAAACTTGTTCGTTAGAAGCAAAGCCCAAACTTTTTGGCCAAGCCGACGGCAGCCACAATTGTTTCCAGCCTATACTACCTAGAATAAAAAACTTAGCTAGTTTCTCCTTATTATGGCTTGCGCTATCGGACATATATTACAAAATATCTAAATATGTTTGCGCTTGTTTATGTGTGTGTGTGTGTGTGCGCATGTATGCGTATTATCAACACGTTACCAGCGAGAGCTTCCTGTACTTTGCTGTCTCTATCTATATATATATATATATATATATATATATATATATCGTCTTTTTTGCATCGATGGCGCAGTGGCCAATGATTCGTTTTCGGCACACGGCGTCGCATCCTGTCTATGCATTACCACGCTAGTGAGGTTTCCTTCCCATTCATTAAAATGGGCATTTTGGCGAACTGCCTTCGCCGAACATTTGCATAGCCAGTCACAGACCGCTGCAACCACTGGCGCGGAATTTGAATCATTAAAGACTGATGTATCAATCATCTTTGTTCAGTGTTTATTGCAACAGGTGCTCAAATCATTTCAGTATTTTGCACCACACTTTCACGTAAATCTACGCCTTTCTGAAATCGGACGGCCTGTACAATTGTTTGAGGACACAATTAATGTTTTGTTGAACGTAAGGGAAGTTTACGCTCAGCAGAACTACAAGAACGTTACCCTGACAGAGCTGGAACGTTATTTCACCCGTCTAAACGGTTCGCGCGTGGACCTGTATCTGCGACCTCATGTCAATGAATGCAGAAATAAAAGTGGAGATACACATGTATATATATATATATATAGCCCCCACAAAGCTCATCACTCGGAATCATTTGAACGGAACGGTTATTGCAGCATGATGTCGTCTCCTTCTGCGTGAACTGTTGGTAGGCAGTGCTAGTACACTTGTCGTCTCTGTAGCTCAATTCGCTGAACCCATAGAGGTCAGTGCAGGCCATACGCGTCTTGAACGAGTAGCACCAGAAGTGACTAGCCAATCGTGCCGAGGATGTCATTAGCGCGAGCGGCAATAGCAACGGTGGTAACAGCGCAACGAGAAAAGCAACGATCATTGAGCATCGACTATGCCAGCGGTACTCGCCGTCAGATGCACACAAGTATTATTATAGACACCAGCCCTTTGGTGATCGTATGGGTTCCGACCATTCTAGAAAGAAAAGCATAAGTAGGAAGGGCCTTATTATTATTTGCTTGGTTTTTTTGTAAAGGCGAATTTAAATACCGAATTCTATCGAACTTAACTGCTTCCCACAAGTTAGAATTGCACGCGAACTTTCTAAAGTCGACATCAGGCAGTTCGAGTTGTAGCGCCAGCAACTCCATGTACATCCCTACCAATGTCTGTCTGATAGCCAGTAGCAAATCGCTTTTTGCTGTCGAAAGTACCATCGCCGCCGCCATTTACGTTGTTGTTACCGCTGCTTTTAAAGTCTGTAATTACAACTGAATGTCTCAGATGTTTTCTTGGGCTTGCTGTTTTCGCCATTTCCCACTGTGCACTAGCCGGTCCAATCTGTTCGGTGGACTTCTCACAACAGCTGCCGAGGGGCTGCTGGACGACAGTCTAAGCATTCTCCCCTGGTCCCCGTACTAGCTCTGATTCAAGCGGCTTGTTAGTAACTACTCGTATAATGTTCTGGACCGCGCTGGACTGGGTGCATGGCAGCTGTATAACGGGGTCCAGGCTTTTACTCCTCTACACTACAATATGGCAGACTCCTGATTCAGTACACACAGCGATCACTTGTTACGGCCTCTACCATTCTACTACGCTGACTGTGGTGCCGAGATCAGCATGCTCGACTCTTCCTCTTTACCGTTCAAGCCTTGTTAAAGTGATGTCACCCCAGATTCCAACCAGTCCCCACCTTTCATTAATACGCTTCGTCGTTGCAGCCATCTTCGGCCCCCTTTCGGTGCTTCGTATTTTATCTCGTCGATGCTGTCGCTACCGGGGTCCGGCTGGTGTTTCGTCTATCACTATTATACTGTCGCGCATCTCCCCTGAATCGGATCGAGTGTCGAGTAGGACGATGAATGAAACTAAGACAGAAAAAAATTTTTCGGCAGTACAAAGAAAGGAAAGGTAGTAAAAAAGGGAAAGAACTACGAAGGATACTGCAAGCGGACCCGCGGGCATTAGGTCCAGAGGACTTTTCTTTTGTCCTTCATTTTCCTTAATGTTGCTGCCTCGCTCACTGCACCTCGTTGTTCTTGCGTTACGAGGCAGAGAGGGTCAGTCTCTCCCTTCGTCAGGATTCAGGGTCTCGAGGGTTAGTCTTTGTCGGCGCGCAACCAACGAGAACGGCACGCAAGAACGGCTCCAATAGAAAAATGAAGATACCATCGAAAGAGGCGGCATCGGGAAAGCACGGCAGCAACGGTGGCCGTAGACAGCTCGAAAGGCTATACAGCGGTCGGTGGAAGCCATCGTCTATCCATGGACCGCAAAGTTCAGACGAAGTGAAAACGTGACCCTCTCGTTAATGTTGCGGTACCGCCTTGCTTACTCAGACGACATACGCCATTCTGCAGATAAGGCATAAGCAATTCGTTTTAAGAAAGAAACATGCAAGGAAGCAGAGATGGCGACGAAGCATTCCGTTTTAATCGTTCAAGCCCTTTTAGTCTGTCTCGGTTTCACGAAGCCGCCGTAGTTGTCAAGTGCCAGACCGGTGACGAGAATCGCGCCTCAATTCTGTCAGCGCTGACAGTTATTACTGGCACTGCACGCTAGATTTGCTGCTGCTGCTGCTGCCGCCACTGCCACCGCCGTCACGCACCATCGCTTCCGCCGTTTTTGTTACGGCTGCTTTAGCTGACTGACCGCTGCTCTTTAGCAAGACACAGCACGCAACGGTATTGTGGACTTCATAGCGACTACCGACCCTACTGGTGCTGCTGTGTGATACTATCGTGTGTAACGGCTACGTGAGCCGGCGAATAGTGCTCTACACATACGCACAAACGTGCAGAGAGATAGACACGCATGTTGGAAGCAACTTGATGTCTTGCACGTGTCTATCCATTGCCGCAGCTGGCTAGAAATGGTAACATTAATAGTAGCTGTGACCATAGGGGGTTAGAATACTGCACTCGGGTGCTCTGTTCATAAGCATTTATACCCGTATTCGCCCGGTTACGAACTCTACCTTCAGAGGTGGCTGCGATCCCAGACAATGCCATCCACCATAGTAGCGAAACCAATAACGGAAATGGTTAAAGTAATCACAAGCAGATATTGCAACAATGACGCAAACTCTATCAGAGGACACTCCGTCGCTATTAAGGAGAAGCTGAAGCAATGAGGACGTCGATGTCATTTACGACGTTGGCCGTAACAATTAGCCGCTAAATAGAGGTGAGTATCTGTGGACGCGTCGCGCCATTTCGTCAGGAAATCGCCCACTTCGTCCGACCAAAATAAAATACAGTAGATAGAAATAGGGTAAAGTAGAATACAGTATAGCAATATTTTTGCGTAAATGTTTAGTTTTAGTGGGTTTATGCTGTTTTACTTTTATCGTTTCGAAGTGATTACTAGCCACTGCATAATTCTACCCCACTCGTTTTTAGTGGCAGTTCTTGCCTGACCTATATCCAGCTTTCTAGGAGAGAAACTTGGCGTATAAAATAGATCAATATCACGTAACACAGAACAGCTTTTCTTATTCTTAGAACATCTGTTTAGAAGTCGCTGGTGTGCTGAACGAAAGTGCTTTGATTTTTCAGAGGTCGGTTGTGAAGGTAATAGGCGCATTCGTCTGAACACCGACGTATCCATTGAGTGAACGACCGAAGGCATCCTTCATCAAAAGGTCCTGCTCCCAGCTTAGGCTGAGTCTAAATCTATTGAAAACGTCAAAATTATTCGATATATTGATGTTTCAAAGGTCTACATTATATAGATAACACAGCCTTTGCTTTTTCCGCACTGCAATCAGGACTTGCCTTTAGTAAGTAGTCCTTCACATTTTGCACACTGACCCCGTTAGGACTAACTAGGATTGGACTAATTGACGAATCTTTGCAGCATGTCGAATCATGGTTGGTGCGACCTTCGCGCTTGCACGACTTGTCGCAAGTACTTAGATTGGATGTTTTGGTAACCTAAGAAAATTTTATACGAGAAATTCGTAACAAAAGCAAATTGCAAAGGGATACAACGAATAAACAACAATACTAGAACTAGCCTACCTCCTATATGAAAACTAAGGAGCCAGCTCTGTAGGCACTTTTTAGCCCAGGAAAAGAATTGTCGTAGGTGTTTGTTCGGCTTTGAAAACGTTCCTAAATTTTCTAATAACTCGATATTTATGCATGTAAGTTCTCAGATACTTTAGAGACATTAATACATCGTCATCACATATATGTTATACCTCTAAATATATATATATATATAGCACTGCATGCGCATATATAGTACACGCACACGATATGGAATTTTGCCATCACTTGCAGTGTTTTGATTTATTGCTATCATCGGTGTGATAATAAAAAAATAATAAAAAATAAAAATAATAATAAAAAAATGGCAACAATAATACAGGTAGGCACCGTTGTCGCGTTATAGCGCCCATTACCCTTTGCCGCTGATCGTTGCCTACGGCGCAATTTGTCTTTTGTCCATCTCTTCGGATGAAGCATTATGCTCGTCCAGGTATCATATATGTACCTGAATATAGCGAGTGCTAAAAAAAATGACAAATCAAGACAAGCAGTTGCCGATGTTTGTGTCACAACGAGCATTCATTGCCATACCGTGTATCTCGTCATATTTGTTTATTACGTAGAAGAAAACAAGTATGAATCGGACTGGCGGAGGCAGCAGTACAGATGAGAAACGAAACTTCGACGAAGTTTCCAACCCATCTTCAGAAAACCCTCTTTTCGAGCAGAAAAGACAACAGTTATAATAACAATAATAATAAAGGGCCAAGGAGGTCAGCACGATCCCTGCTATTCGATCTCTACCGTTTATCAATAATAGTTTATCAATATCGAAGTAATATTACATCCACTGCAACGACAGGCGTATATCATCCGCCGTTGTGGCAACGATGATTTCACAAATGGCAGCTACCTAGGCCAGGCCACTAAGATTGGTGCGGCTTCCTCGGTGCTCTTATATGGGAATATGTGTTTCGCTTGCCGCCAAAGTCGATGACAGCATGCCCTTTACGGCCACTGCATTACAAGTAATCTACGACATTCGTAGATGTTTCATATTCACGAAAAAATCTTGACTTCCGCATTGCAGAAGTTGTGGATACATACATATCAGTCCTGAAGCAATACCTAACTAACGCAGAAGCAGATGCAAAGCTCGAAACAGAATGAAACGACGTTTTGTCTTCTGGCTCCCTTGTCTGTCTCTGATAGCTTGTTTTCAACTCCGATAGCAGTTCGCGCTGTTCATTCGTGATGAACTATGTACCGCGATTTTCGCTATCGCTCATCACTGGAACAGCATTGTAGATGGCGTCGTGGAGCACGATGGCGATACTGATTATGCTAATGCCAATATGCACTTGAAGAACCATCTTTATAATTTTTTTTTTGTGTTGGCCATAATCAGACTACCGACAGATAGAGTCGCTAGACATTATGACAATAGCTCATTGTCAAAGCTATACGAGCAGACGCCGTATCGGCCATACGTACGCTTGATGCGTTTGCATATGTGTGGAAGATTTGCTTTTCTATCCCAAAAGGTAAAAGCTTTTTTCTCGTTTGTTAGGTTCAACTGCGGACTTCTTTCATGTTACACAAGAGCGAAAATTTAACTTAGTAGAATCGAAGGCATACTAATTTCTATTTGTTCATTGAAAATAGCGTAATTGCAATTAAAGCTACGAACTCCAGCACCATGATTAACCCTTATCTTATCGGTGTGAGCCCATCATTTTCTTGCGTTAGATATAATAGACTATAATAAAAGATCGAGATGTTAGATGCCTTAAGCTGTTAAGAAGTTAAAGCCAAAAAAGGTTTTGTGCATAGTGATGCCTTTGGGTTAATAGGTTCACCCCCCTTAACCAGCTACAGAAAAATTCAAATTTCTGTAGACCCCCGAAAATGTACAGCTAACATAGTAACTCTTCGAGCGCCTAACAAAGAGACCGTTTCTTCAAAAGTACATAGGAACCTTTAAATCACTCTGATCAGTGTAACGGTAAGAGATAATAACGCAAACTCTATTAGTGATTTTCTGATAAATTAATTCCGTCACCCACCATAGAAACCACAATGGTTGCCCAAGTCCACTCGTTTCTTTATGTGTTGAGCAGTATTCGGTAGACCATACATGGACAACAGGTCTAATTGGTTATCTAGCACAGTTGCTGGGTGCCATGAGTTAATTATGATAACATCATCTATTGAGTACTTTTTATATTACTTCGCAGTGCCAGAGTGTTGTTTACTCGTTTCGAGTTTTACAGCGGGCTGAGGATAGGTTTAGCATGCATTTCGACAGTGATCTGGGCTATAGCCGATACCGCCCCAGAACAGCGCACAAAAGAGGCAGTGCACCAGCGTTCAGTGAAGAGCTATATCGGTCTAAAAGTACTGATATTCTGACACACAGTGAATAATAAATCACTTCAATTTTTTAGCATTGTGCACGATATTACGCCTGACGCTAACGTGCGATATGCGAGTGTGTGTGAGCGTGAGCGTGAGCGTGGGGGGGGGGGGGTAGCAGTAATAACGGTCGGATAAACCGGCTGGAAAATATTTGTGCTTTGGTAAGAAGCATCTTCCCTTTCCAGCACAGCAAAATATAGTAGTATATGGATCTCGTATCTATTTTATATCGGAGCAACATGTTCGATGCTCGCCGAAGCCGGCAGTGAGCCCTTTTTTTCATCAGAAATGCGCAATCTTGCTCTCAACGATCTTAGTTATACGCTATTTCTACTCCTGCCTCTCTGTTTATGTAGGCCAGCTAACAAGAATATCTTAGCATCCATTAACGGTAGTTTATGTACAAAGTATCAATTTGGCCATTATTAGTTTGTGCGAAAAGCTTTCATGGCCCATGCAAAGAAGACTCAATCTGGTATTAATGTCCAGCGCATAGGGACCAGTTTAACTTTTGATTGTATCTACAACCAAGCATCGACCATTCTTATTATGGGCGTACAATGCTTCCAGCGTATTTTAACCAACTAGACCTTTCAGTTTATGCCGTTCCCTAAGGCTCGTATCCTTCTAAGGGGATCTAAGATCTAAATAAACGACCTACAGTTATTATGATCCATTCAATAGTTGATTGTCCACTGAAGACTCGTACGTATACAGTCATTGGAAAATACTGAATAAGCTAGCGTACTGTTACTTAAACTGTGACTAAATGGTTATGACCGAACGCGAAAAAAATCAAATCAAGCGACCTAGGCGGTCATGAATTGGTCCCATTTTTCCATTTGCAATGTCTCAACCCACCGTTATCTTTGAGAGCATTCGGCAATGATTGAGAATTTGAAAGATAGCCCATTTATGTTGCTGACCTTTATTCTTCTATCACATATCTGCAATAGGTCATATTATAAACCGGTTGTTGCTGTTGTTCCGATGATGATAATCCGATGAGACCCTTTCGTGTTTATGTCACTTCGATTGCTTCATTTGTCCATCCAGTCTCATTTACTAAACACTTTGACTAGGCAGTAAATACGATAACGGGAAGAGTGTGTCAGGAAAGAGCTCTGTGGTACTCCGTATGCAATAGAACAATCGATGATAGTCGCACCTATGGGGTAAATTTGCAGGCATTAGACCCATAATCGGATCTATTTTTGCGTTATAAAAATGTTGCGTTTGTGAGATATATTGAACAAATATATAGTAGATTATGACGTTGTATAATGCAACGCATTCAGTCAAGCCTAAGCTTTAACAAAATGAGCTGTTGACTAGGCTCAATTGAGAAATGCTTGGCCAGGGCATAGGAAAAGAAATCTAAACGTTCGTACAGTTGCAGATGCTATATTTATTCTACGCACAAACAGCTCGAAGCGGCGCCGCACGCCAGGAAGTCATACTCGAGATCAATGCTAGATACGTTAGTACTACGGAAAGTAATGCCAGGCCCCTAGTACGAGTCCATGAAACGTTTCTTTAAAATAGCGTTATTGTTCACTTAAAGAAACACGTCTAAATAATTTTTTCTGAGACGGTTGTAATCAACTATACTTGCCTTAACATTTCTATACCTTGTTTTCACTAATGATTGGCCTGATCGTGCAATCCGAACGAAAAAAGATTGAAGCTAGAAATTAAAATGATACTGGAAAATAGCAGCTTATTGTTTCCACTATCGTTGAAAGCAGTCTATAACGACACAAGCTTTATTGACAGACCAACGATTACATCAATCATCAATCGACCGACTTCAAGCATGCGAGGAACTACCAAAGCTTCACTGTGCCTATCGTGTCGTTCACACCTATTGTACCCATAGAGATGAGCGCATCATCATCATACACGTCGAAATTTTCCAATATAAAATGACCCGCCAGTCATTTTAATTCCGGTAGCCGCGACGATAGCAGAAATTGTCGATACGGCAATAGCTATACAGATGAATCACAGTCGAGTCGTTCAGACTTGTCGAAGAAGAACGTAACACTCTTTCTGTTTTCGCAATCGAAACACATACGTACCGTACCCGCAGGGCCCGACTAACGTTAATAGTGGCTTGCCGTTTGTCCAGTCTTCGTGTATGTATGTATGTATGTATGTATGCCGATGTGGGACGAGGAAGAAAACTGGACCCAAAGAGAATGGTGAAAGAGTGGAAGGAAACAATCCGATTCCAGTCGGAGCAGGACTCGTCTTAACGACGCTTCATCTGTATCGATGTATTTGGTAATGAGTCGATCCCTGAGTGGGTGGAAACATTCATCTGTTTTGTCGTTGGATTTCACAGGAAGAATTATCAACACTGGTGGATAACTGCGACGCAACAAAAACTCACCAGAATAGTTTCAGGTTCCGCTGTGAACGGGTGGCGGCCATCTTTATCCAAAACGTAAATAGAAGAGATATTATAATAAGTACTTGTGAATAAGAATAAACTCTCTGCTTTTGTTTCGCTCCCAAATGCAATAATGTATATGTATGGGCATAGGCAAGTGCAAATAGATCTGAGGTTGTTTATAGATACAGGTCGATGATCGTACATATTGTTACTATGAAACAATCACGATGGCCCGTCTGGCAAATGGATAGAGTAAAAATAAATTTGTAACAAGTGGTCTCCTTCTAGGATTAAATGGGTGCAAAGCAGCGCACTGTCCAATTCATATGGGCTAGCAACGAATAACCCTTTGTCCAATTGTTAACTTACTAACTTTTTAGTAATGAGCGTATGCTTTATAGGAAAAAAAATTTGTTCAACAATATTTTCCCCAGTGGATTGATTCTGTGCGAACGGTCGGTAGGTTCTAAAGCTCCTTGGATCTAAATAACATTTAATAATACAACTTCTCTAATACTTAGGGACAAATTAGAGCGGACGCGAGATTTGATAGGGATAATTTTGAAATGCTACAAGACCTACATAAACGAGATTAAGTTTTGAACATGTTTCGTGTTTTTACATTACGTTATCTGTTGTTTATGCTTGGTGTTCTTGGTTACTTCTGCTGTTAGTTGTTAGGATAAAATAGAGCAATACGAAGGCATAGTTAAAACAAACAAAAATGAAAAACGCTATGTTTATTCTATCTTTGCATTGATAAATTGGTTTTGGCTACTACAATAGGTCGGATCGCAAGGACCGGTATTTTATTTGTGCATTGTCCTGTGTCTTGTTCAATTCGGGGATACGTAAATGGATTTAGGTTTTACATGTTTTCAGATAGAATGTATTGAATAGAAATGTAGGCTTTCAGCCAACTTTCTCTGCTATGGGATCAAAACCGTTAATAGAGTTTATGACACCTCGCCAATACGCAAACGGTAAAATATATCGTGTACAGCAGTCACAAATATATATCGATATTCCTAAGACTTTTTTATGAGCTAAGCATTCAGCTATTTTCTATATATATATATATATATATATATATATATATATATATAGAATAGCGTGTTGCATTCTGACAAAATCAATTTCTATGCAACGGCTCGCTCTTCAATGAGAGTGTTCTACATGCGATTTTCTGTCCGTTTCGAATCTGGCTTTTGGCTGCCGCTTGTTTACTGTGACATGCGAAGTCACGACTACTAAGGTGGTAAGATAGGAGAGCGAAGATTGTGGACCTGATGTACCCGATGGGCCTCATTTGTGTAGGGCGCGCAAAAATGTTTGCGGAAAGGACCCAGCGAAAAGGCGCACTTGTGCAGTCATAACAGCTGGCAGAAGAACAGTCCGTTTTTCTTTTTGCAGAATGAATCAACAAAAAGCACCGAAATATCTTATGAGCTGACTGAGCGCATTGTGATATACAGACACATAGTTACGTGCAGACGTATAAGTTATTGCAGTTGCTGCCGCTGTTGTTTCGATGCCCAACGATTCCTCGATCCGGTGATTTGAGGATGAGTTGACCCCCGTCGTTTGTTATAGCACCGTTCACTTCTGCATTAGACAAATATCAATCTAAAAGTAAATTACTTGATCATCCAAAAGGAAGAAACAGCTTAATGAAAAATTATGATAATCATTTTACTGTTTCTGCTCAGGAGCGCACAGGTCGGCCGCGTCAAGTCCCGACGCGCTGGCTAATAAAGTTCAGAAGTGTGTACGCTACAATAAATCTGTTGTCTCCATTTTGGAGCTTGTCCTGCTTGACTTAACCGGCCCCTTTCCCGCTCTTTTCAGACCTTTGAATTCGATTTGATTCAGGGTATGTCAAATTTCAATGAGCAAAAAAAGCTGGCATTTTTTTCGTTTGCTTAATTTCCTTCTCTCGTTGAATATCACCACCTCGATTCGGTTACTGGACAAAACATTATATATACAATGTTATGCTCGCTCCGATCTATTCCTCCATCACCGATCAAACAGCATTGTAATGTACAATTGCTCATATTTACACCTTATACAATTTATATTTGGCAGTTCGCATCTCGCATTCGGTACCATTATCAGGTAGGCAGTCATCGCCTCTGCTGGTCGCTATGAGCAAAATAGGTATTGAAGAGCTTGCTTTGTAATAAGGAAGCGGAAGTTCGTTTCGGCAATTCATTAACTTACCAATTCGCTGCGTTATGCTCAACTTCCGCGGAACTTTGCGCGAGAACTCTGAGACTTGACACATTGCTTATTAGTTATTGCTATGAAAATCAACCATCAGTTTCGGAGGCTTAGGCTGGTTGATTTTATTCGAAAACCTTCTTTGCTTTTGTCTAGTACGCCAGACGTCCAATAGAGACCACCTGATGTAGTATTATGTTATTTGCTATATCGACTGTCGGTAGAGCCGAAGGCCGCGCAAAAAAGCTGATGGCCCACGCGGACGTCAGTAGTTGTTAAATTATTTCGTCACTATCAAAAGCGTTCAACGAATCGTCTCGCTTACAAACCCATAAACTTTACGTATCAACAAATGCAAATAAGCTTTCAACTGTGTCTACGCTTGTTGATTGTTTATTCAGATTTATTCATCCGGTGGCCCTGACCAGCGGAGCAGTACGATAAATGATCTCATCTTACCCCATCTTTTAGCCGGCTTGTTCTTTGATAAAGTACTGATCGTCGTCATTTTGTCTTGCCGATGGTTACGGCAAATCCAGTCGAAGAGATTAAAGGCAGCGGTACAAGATTAACACGTTTCCACGTGATGATTATACCGATAACTGACAGAATAGTTCAAATGTACATAACTAATGTTGTGGGCAGACAATCGCCATGTTCGCTAATCTGGGAGCATGACAAAAAAGCTTTCATTAATATTACAAGTAAGCGTTATCGTGACTTTCGTGAGGCTGCATGTAACAACAAAATTATAAAGTCAGCGAACATACTATTATATGTTCCTTGTGATGAAAAAAAGGAACGACTGCTGCTTTATAGACTGCCCATAAATTTATCGGAAATTACCTACATTCTAAAATGCGAGCACGGGAGTAATATATGCGTCTCAAGCTGAACTTTAGTCTGCACAAGCAGATCGTATATAGGACAGCCATAAGGACGCTGGCTATTCAACGCGACATCATGCACAATAAGGACTGCTGTTCTTACATCATCGTTGTATTTATGGATGGTCAAAATGAGAGACTTTAAACACCCGAGTTTTGCATTTTTCTAAATGACCAAATCATAAGAACATTTTGCATCAAACAAAAGATAAATCATGTAAAGGGTAGGTACTTTGAGGGGCGACGGGGGCGGACCTGCCGGGGGCATCCAGTGTGGATTACCTGTGTGGATAAATTACACTAGGAACTCTATTCTGTGAACATGGACATGATGTCGATTATGGGAGTACGTAGGGACCGTAGTAATGGGTTTTTATTGCTGCTTCTTTTCCTTCAGGGTGGTTTTCGTTGGCAAAAATTTGATGACCCGTCTGTTATGTCGTCGAACAGTCGAACCCTTTCAGTTCCTCCATTCTCGAATCATCCCACCTCTAAACACAAAAGTCATATGGCCAAAAAACACGAATATTGATTAAAAATGCACAGTGTACGCGCCGAAATTTACTTACCGGAAAAAAACAAGAAACCCATGATGAGACGAGCAACTAGGACGGTTTAGATGGCGCACTCATAATGTAGATAATACTATTTAATAATCATAGTTGAACTTGACATTTTATACGGATAGTTGCCGATAGGCCAATATACATTCTGTCGTCTCTTCGTGAATGAGTGCCTGACAGCCGACAAAATGTATGTAAGTACAACGAATAAGATAGTATTGCAATAACTAAACAGTAATATTATCCAATATTTTGAGGGGTAACTGCAAGCAGGCACTACCCTACACCGTACTTAAGCAGACGAAACAAAAAATAGTTCAAATTAAGTGAATTTAATTTTTAACAGCAGCTTGTTAGCTTTATAACGTACCGTCTAGCTAGACGAAGTTGAAAATCTGTTGTATCTCTAATATGAACTGAAGCTGAATGAGAAGTTGAAATTTTTTTCAGAAACAAAAACTTCAATGTTCCTTTTTAAAGTTAGTATTTCGATTTTCTATAATACATTGTAGGATTTAATCGAGTACTCTCCGCCTACAGCAATGCCCCCAACATTAGATTTTCGTCTGTTACCTTGTGACAGTTCGACGAGCGCTTGCTTTAGTAGTGGTTGAACCAATTTCTATGCGCAACTTAACAAAGATGGCTAAGTTATTCGTTTCGATCGATCGCAAGCAAAACGAAGGATTACCTATTGCTTGGCCCGTTGACTAACCGCACAAGTTACGTCTTTCTCGCAGCAGAGATCAACCAAATAAAATCCGGCACGCTGTGACGTTTCTCTCAGAATTAATTGCCAAAAATCTCAAACTAACGGGAACAAGCAGCTATTGAGATTCTTAATGTAATTACTACAATTACAGTCGCAGCAAGCAACGTTATGTCCAAGAATTCTAGCAGATCGTTACATTAAGGTCCGTCTCGATTCCACGTACGAACGTAACTCACTGAGAGGCTGTCATTTGTCATCGTGACCTTGCCTCCCACATGAGCGGAATAAACGAAAAAAATGTTAAAAAAAAAACGCGACTTCAACACACAAGCTATTTCCGTGTCTTAATTATACTGAAGAGCGCAATATTGAGGATTCATTGATATTGATGTTCGGATTAAGTCTCTGCTAGCAGAGATAGCTCTATCACCTTTTAAAGATGGCAGTAACGTCGAAACCATAAATCATATATATATATATATTAAAGAAGATAGATTTTACTCAGAATGAGTTCATTGTAAAATTAAATCTTGAATTTAAAAGAACATGCTTGTTGTACTGCTGCAATAGGAGCTAGACACATGTCTGATTTCTCATCTCCTATTGTATAATACCCATGTCCTCTAATCTACAATTTCTTTCTGTCACTGACTGCCTAATGATATGACGGTGAGTGGCTCTAAGGGTTCCAATTTTCTTTTCACCTATGAATATTAGGTCTCTGAACAAAAATCTGTTCTTCCAAATGAGCTTCACTGGGATTATGGTGTCTATAAAACTTCATCCATTTCAGCTGACCGCTATGTTTTGTTTTAACTGGTGAAGCCAGCCGGAATTGAAACACGCTTAACCGTGTTGTTGAGTAGGGGATCCGTTCGCCCGCGCTTATCCCTGTGTGGGCATTTTTACGGTTCTATTACTAATCTTATCCTATAGCCGACCGTTGACTTGCCAATTACGCTCTCAGCTAGTATCGGCCACAGAACCATAACAATATCTTACGACTTATAACAACAATGCATACAATTTTTCTTCGCGTAGAGCAGCAGCTAGAACACACGCACCATATATATGTCGTACCAGTGAAGTAATCCGTAGTTAATTTAATGAAAGATTTACCGATAAATATAATCGGTAATTATATATCGGATAATTATAATTACTATAATTTATATATGTCCTACGATTAGGTTTGGTGGTGGTACAAAACACATATATACACTAAGAATAAGTTGTGGAGGTTTGCACACGAGGTGAATTTGGGTCATCTGTGATTCTAGTTTTGGCCTCTAATTGGCTGACCAAGGCAAGGCAGTACCCGTTAAAGGGCATGTGATAACTTCAAAAATGTAAATTAATGCGTTACTTCGTGATGTCATGTTGCTGGCAGATTTGTTACGATCTTCAAAAGCTTTCGGCATCGATGTGCGCCCTCGTTGTAGTCTACTATAGGCGTAGAGCTAACTTGCTTGCGTCTTGAATAGCTTGTATAAATTTACGTATAATCCCTTTTATGACCATGAGCTCCCTGACTGAGGAAGTTAGACTTCATTAAAAAAAAATAATCGTTTCAATGTGAATAATATCTGACTTTGGCCACCCTATACCGTTTTATAGGGCTGCACATCATGTAAAGCATAAGTAAACGTGAATCATAATCAGGGTTATAAATTACGTCTCGCTACGGGCGCACCCATATTATATGCACAACCCACCTACAGAACACAAAGATACTAGCCTATTTTTATGTATAGGATTATTTGTTTGGCTTCTAAATATCAAATCTTGAGGGTTTATGATTAGTTTTTTACACTTGCCTATATATGCACATATAATCTGTTGCAGCATATAAGCTGTCAGTTTATATGACATTGATTTACATATGAAGATTACATCAATTTGTGTGCGTGTCTCTATCTAATATATAGATAACTATATAGACGAATTGTATAACCTTCAGCCAGAGGGAATCGGAGCAGATCACTAGTTTTAGAAGACGAACGGCTTTCAAACGGTCGGCTCATTTGTTCATCAACGCCTTGCGCTGAATGGTATGCGCCAGTGGCCAAGCTACATCGTTACGTTCAGCAAAAGTTCCCGTTACACAGTGCCACCAGTGATACCAGCAGTAGCAATACGCACGAAGCCGTTAGTTTAGTAGCGTTAACGCTACACTCGCCGACAATTACGGCCTGAAGGAAACTTCCGAATGCTGGGAGCTCGAGGGCACCAGAAAAAAAGAGGCGACTATCAATATCATACTCCAGACAGGCAGAAGGTATATATACAGGCCGATTGGATAGCTCAGAACGGTGCCGCAGTGGAAACAGCGGCATATTGAGATACACAGGTGCAAACCTAACAAAGAAAAACGCCGGCTACAGGCGCAGGCCGATTGCGGCCTAGCGATTTAGCTGAGTACCAACACCTGTATGGATCAACAGCACCTTGCCTGCCAGCCGCATCAGTTTAATGCGCAGACGGACGTACACGCATACACGCGCGCACGTATACATACACACACGTAGACACATAAATATGAGCTGTGAACGGAGGTAGCAACAAGATTGCCAAAAACAAAGCTTTTTGCTGGCGAGAACGAGACAATACACAATGAACGAAGGTAAATTCACACATTTTGATTTAGAAGGTAAACGTAGTACTGAACTCATGGCAATGATGGGCATAACAAGACAGTAATGTATATAAAAAGCTTACAACATTTCGAAACCATGTAAATCACTTGGACTATTTTAACCTAGGCAAAATATCTAGCTTGAACAAAACAGGTGGGCAAGTAAGTATCTATGAGCTTCCTAAAAAATTATACTTGTTTCGTTAGTATGCTTTTTGAGATATAACTACACGAGACAACGTATGCAACAACCGAATGATTCGATACCAGTCAGAGTGAAAGAGCTATTCTGAACGTCAACACTATCATACATTTAATTATAATTCCGTAGCTGATGAAAATGATGAAAGCACCGATAGATACGCAACATGTGTGTAAATAGAAATCGGATATTATTTCGTTTTACTTACAGATTATCGCCGCCGACGTTCAGCCGATATAGATGTCTTAAGTACGTTCGCCCTACAAGGTATCGATACTTGTTTACGTTTGTCACGCAGTGGTTATCCGTGACAAGGCACCACTCACTATTCGCGTGCATTCGCTAGCCAGGTCTAGTGAGTCCAAACACTTTTTTTAATCTACAGACACGTACAAGCACAGCTTCGGTTCTGCAAATTGACCGTAAGTTTTTGCTGTTTCCTGCAATTAATGTTGGCACCCACGTTCAGCGCTTCAATCAACGGCTTTGCAAGATTTGAAAATTTCAATCGCCGCTGATATTGAGTCTGATCCAATGGTCTTTCCAGCCTCAGTTAAGTTTCAAAGATAATGACAACGGAGATGTTGGAAAGGGCTTAGCTGAGGGGCAGATAAGATCAGATAGAGTTATCTAGTAAGTCTGTCAGTTCAGATTAGAAGATTAGATCAGATGAATAAACAGAGCAGTCCGAAAATTAGGCGATCTCTGGTGAGCGTACGTTCTCCAACGTTCGAAGGTCAAGAGAAGCCCTTGATACCAAGAGATTCCCTGATATTATCCTCCAAAAAAGATCGACCGGTTGCAAACTAATCTGTTGTGGGTGTCTGTCGGTCGATGCATAAAAGCAAAGCGTAATCGGTTCTTCAATGTCTCGGATCAGACAAAGAGAAAAGGGAAAATGAATAGTCGAAAGGAGAAAGTCACTCGGAGAGAAACTCTCCTGTGAGCCGGACGCCGGGCAGTCTGCGAATGACGGAACAACCGTCGGAACTGCCCGAGCTGGAGCATCGAGGGACCCGACGCCGGGAACCCGCCATATACACATATAAACACACGCACACACACATGAACAGTTGGACAGTATCGACAAGCCCAGGCTAGACGGCGACGAGAAAGGAGGTTGCCGCCGCGGGCGATGGTGAACGAGGCGAAAAACAGCAGAAAGCGGGAGAGAGAGTCGCAGACACAAGTAACCAGCCCAAATCAGCTTTAGTGTCGACGGCGCTGAGTAGAGCAACGCCGCCGCAACCACCGTGGAAACCAAACAAGAACACCAAAGGCGAATCCTGCCTCCTGTACGAAGTTCGACAGAAGAAGGCGGACCAGGATACGCAGAAGAAGCTACAGCCGCGGCAATAGCACGAGGACCAGGAAGAGCGGGAAAGAATATATCGAATTGAGTAAGTGATCGCGCTGCTGGGCAGGCAGAAAAACAGCTGCAGCGGTAGCAGCAGCGGCCGTACGGAACGTCTATTGCAGAAAAATAGAGGCGCGGTCACTGGCAAAGATAATAGCACTATTCGTCCTATGGCTGCTGTTGCCGTTAGCAGCGGCTGCATCTGCTGCGGCTCCAAGGAAGTCAACGACAATATTGGCAGAAAAGGTCTCCATATCGAATGCCTCGTTGTGTTCATCTTCTCTCTACTAGCCCTCTTTCTTTAATTCGCCACAATGGCCACTGCTACCCTTTTCAGCGTTCCCTAGTGATTGCGAAGGTTCCTATGTCGTTAGACCAGAGGCAGACAATAAAGGCTTTCTAAAACAGCCCGAATTTTTTAATATCCACTAAACCCGTATTCTTACGTGACCAGTTTTGATCATTTAGAGTCAAATCCCGGCCACTATCTTCGTCTACGGTTGGGTCATTTTTTGGTTCCTTTCTGTTATAGTGGTCCTTGTTATTAATCTCATCATTTTATTGATGTATCCAGGTTCTTTCCAACGAGCCTTACTGTTTATGAGTTATGGTTTTCATGGCCTTTCGGAGACCCATGCGGCTGCACTCCCCGTACAATAAAAAGTATACAGCTTCTATTTTTACTAAAAATCGTTTTTACGTTTCGTTTTTTACAGGTGCTCCTAACGGTACGATGTTCGTTTACAACAATTAAAGATATATATATAGTCCAAGCTCTGAGCCTATCCCTGCATTACAGGTCGCATGCGAGAACTTTTTTGCGCCAATATAAACTTTACTTCAATAATCGTGGTAGTTTTAAGTTTCCATTGTAATGGCTTCATTTACCAGTAACTTACTGATAGCACTTATACATTTGAATTCGTCGAATAGGTGCTGACCTGAACATCTGTGTTCCTACAATTTTTAGGAGCCCGTGCTTACTTTGCTGAAAGGAAATACAAGATCAAAATGACTCTCCTAAATCCCGTAGCGTGGACCTACAGTAAAGATTTATCTTCATGAAAGCTTTACAAAAAAAATTTTAATAATTTATTATCATACGTATTTTGTTAAATCAACTGAGTTGTTTAAATGATGTATTCAGTACGACAATGACCTTATTGACCGGGGTCGATTCCTTTTAAATTCGGACGACTTCTCTTATCGAATAGAAAGAAACAAAGCGATCGTGTTTGATTGCACGTCGTAAATAAGTTCTTTTTCAGAGTTGTGTTGATCAACAATTGAATATCTTTGAAGTATATCAGGCAACTCGAACCCTTTGCTATCTGTAAAAGTATCACTTTCTGGTTTGACCAAACATGATAAACCTCTATCGATTCAACTACATTCAGTCGCTGATACAAAGTTCTGACGTCTACGTATTTTTTTGGCGGGTCAACAACACAATATCAGAGTAACTATGTGGACCCACATAGGACATGCATCATCGTAAGGCTTATAGGAATCTTGTTGAGTTTGTAAAACTAATCTAAGAGATTTGTTGTTCCCCACTGTACCCAAGGCAACGAAGTCGCCATCGGTCTTCGCGAATTTCTTGCGTACGGTTCGTAGGCTCGATCTTCAAGGCTTGCATTGTTGGGAGCTGAAAGCGATAACGTAGATCTCGGACAACAGTGGCGAGCCAGCTGGGAGATATGTAAAGCGATTTCGGATCACGATGTGTAGTCCAAGTACTCTTTCGAGGAAAACGGTTTTAAATTTTCCACTGTAAGATCTTCTCAAACAACGGATATCCCATGTGTTCTAATCAGAGTGATCACGAGGTCGAACATGCTGAGAGCGGCTACGACGTACAAGTGATGATTTAATTTGATCGTCATGCGGCCAGCATTGTTTTCGTGCACCTTCTACTGACGTACACAGTGAAATTTCTGCCGTTCCCACAGAAGAGCAGCCCCAAGTACGAAAATCAATTGACCTAAACGAAGGGCGACTCAGCGAGGTACAGAGTGTTACTGGCCATTGTCTAGTATTAGCTTCTAAGTTGCGCGGCTTCCGTCTTGGTCAAATTTACGGTCAGTCCCAAACCTGCCGCATAGGATCGGGCTAGAACTTGTTGCACGACCCGTATAACACTAAGTTGTCTGCATACAATATAACTTTCTCGGCCCTCTTATTTGATCAAGGAGACCTTTATGGATGAGTAGAATGGAAATGGAGAAGTAGAGCAGACTTAGATTGTCACCCTAAGCCAGGAGAGTTTTCTATATTAAGGGCGGCAGTTCCACCACTCAGTCGTCGATGGTCATTTTTCTATCCTAAAAAATTGCAGAAAAAAAGGTTGAGCACATTCATAGGATCACTCGTTTTAGCCACCGCGAGTATAACTCTGGACGCCGAGCTGAGGGCTGTCGACAGTTCTTTTTCGACTTCGGCCATCAGGACTCGGCATGCCGTTTCTGTGAAACGCTTTCTCCGGAACCCATGTTGCTCCGTTGGAATGGCGTGTACGCTTTTTAAGCAGCTGTCTAGTACCTTAATCAACCAACCGAAGAGCAGCTTATAATAAACGCTTTTGTTCGATATTCTCCGCCGTTATGACGGCTCGATTGGGTCACCTTTCTTTTAAGGATCATTAACAGGGTAGCATCTCTCCATTAAGCTGAGAGAGTACCAATATGTAAAGATCTATCAAATAGTGATGTTCAGCATGATACCAGACCGACGGCTTATTTAAAATGCTTGTTGTAGACCTTGTCTAGACCGGCAGCTTGTCTGTTGCGTAAGCGTTTAACACACTGCAATTGTTCCTGTTTTGTGAGACCTCTTTGAAGAATATTGCAGAAGAGTATTGACATCCTCGTTTTCCATAATGCTGCGGAAAAGGGGCACCGCATGTAGTATCCTATCTTTTCACACAAACAGCTCTGAGATATGGTTTGCAAGGGCCAAGGAGCAACGTTCTGCATCGGCGATCTGACAGGTCTCCAGCTATTCAAAATATGATTGCCTTTGTCACGCATACGTTTTTTCGGCAATACGTTTAAAAAACGGAGGCTAGAGGGTAGAAATCGAGATGTACATAGGTTATAAGTCTGAAGGCCATCTGGATCCTCCGAGCAGGGCTGCCAGTATAGCTAACAATGGTTTGTGCTTCTGGAAAAAATGGAGGGTCTGTATTAGAGGCCAGAGAAATTCAGTCAGATGTTGCGCATAAGATTCGGCATATACCACGTCAGGTATAAGAAGAACTTCGTGAGTATGTTACGGGAACTCGCCTACACATAAGCATCGCGACGGGCGGATCTTACCCTCTTCCGGCTATGGTCGTCGTAAATATATTAATAACGGAGCTTCCTGCACATCCTTAGGGAATCCATTTCAAGGCCATACACCCTTGTATTCGTATAAGCTTATAAAGAACCAGACTGCTTAAAAGGTCATCTTCGCCCGGTGTTCAAAGTAAACGTTTGGTTTACGTGTGACATATTGTCTAAGTACCTCGTGCAGTGAGGGAGGCCACAACAATCAACTTCGAATGAATATCATGAAAAAACATGTTTTTCATTTAGTTTCGACTTTAAACGCATAGGGAAAATATAAAGTGCAGCGACCCTTGTAACAAATCTAGTAGAGCTTTTATTCATCAGCCCTCGTTCGCACAGTACAGGGTGGCAGTACGCAAATACTCCTACCGTGGTAACTATCCGATGGAGCCTGTTTTCTTGCAGGGCGACCCCTAATAGGTAAAATGACCGAACCTTCCGTTCTGGTGAGATGAAAGCCTGCGATGCCATCAGCACGTCTTCGCCATTATTTTCCTAGTTCATAATTAGGGCTGCGGTCAGTTAATGAAATAGATAATTAATTTACCCAACGACGCAAACAGTGCGACATTAAAATGACGCATGCTTCACTGAAACAGGAGCTACTGTGCCATTTCGTCAAACAAATTCCCGCTGCCTATAGTCACAACGGCAAATCTGAAGAGTTGGACCTTTGCAGGCGTCCGTCCCATCCGATTTAGGTGAAGTCGTACGCACGTAATGCGGTCCGGTGTGTAAAACGCCAGCACTTTAATTGAATGTCGCGATCGAAAGCGGCCGCTTTAGCCGTAAACGTTTGCCTTACAAATACGTTTTAGTCAACTAAGAAGAAACGCCGCCCTGTCTAGCCGCCAATAAGAAGCTGAACTTTATAATTACTTCCAATTTACTTAGGAAGGCCAAAATTTCCGGCAGATACATCTGCTTCGCGCGTCAACCTGGGGAAAGCACTAAAAAAAAACACTGGATCCCTGAATTACAAGTTTTAATAGTGCTAAAACTCACTATATCGACGGAACGCGAAAAGCAAGGTGGAGAAGTTGACGATGGTTTTTACTAGCGGTGCGAATCGCACAACGTTCTACTGCGAAGCAACTCCATACATATAGGACATGTTAGCTACAAAATAAGCTAATTAGTTTTCCTTTGCTGATCGGCGAAGTAACGCGGACCAAAATTATACTCACATATTAACCTTAGACATCGCATATCCCTGAAATAAGATTGTTCTTCTTCATAGAATCCTTTTCTTGTGGAACAATGCCCATTCTGTAGCATGACTATTTTACGGTAGACAAGAGTTTTTGATGTCAACGACATCATTACATAATCGAACATGGGTTTCGATGTACACTCGAGTAAAAACAAGTTTCTCTGAACGCAACTTCAAGACCTTGGTCAAACAGTGGATTCCGTGGCAAACAAGGGCCGTCACAAAAATGGGACGAAGGCCTTTGTGCGCGTTTGTCCGCAATTGATGGAACAATTCCTTAAGCATATTCAATATACGATGTATGTCAATATTCTGAATACGTATGGATGGGCTCCAGCCAACCTCATCCAACGTTTCAGGTTTGAAATTTTATTTAATTTCTCTCTAATTGTACTAGATTACGTTCCTAGTCATTGTTTGTCCGTAGGTCTGTGTACGTAATTGGAAACAACGTACCTTAGTGAACGTATGCATTGTGTCGGTGAGAGTGTTTTGCTGACCGCTTCTTTCGGTGGGCCCAATCTACAATCTGCCCACATCGCTACAACAAATGTCTGAATTCTGACAATGATCGCTTCTTACCCCAATTTCGGTTCTCTTTTACGGCAAATTCAGTGTCTTTGGCTAACTGTAATAAATGACTTGCTGACAGTAGGCCATCGGAAAGACTAAATACATAAAACGCCAGGGTACCACTATCCCAGTCAGATGTGATTCAATTAGGCATCTGTATTTGTAGAGCAATGTGGCAAATAAAAACGGTGCAAAAGATAGATTCCAGCGAATGCCAGCAGCTTTGGAAATTGCGTTAAATAGAGTGCATGAATGAATGTTCACCGAGACACAAACGAGGCGGGAATTTAGAAATCACCGACTCACTGCTCCCAACTATATAATTTTGACGTACATGGAAGTTATTTAGAAATCCGCTAGACCTTACGTTTGTTAAAGCCTTAGGTGCTTAGGAAAGTGGGTATGACAGGCATTCACCTATGACTACAGTTATACATAGTGCTCCCCTTTTTCCTCCACTTTTCGCTACGGTTCTTTGACTGAATTAAGCAGAGGTCACACCAAATCAGTGCACAAAAACGCAGTTGTGTGTTGTGCGGATGATCGAGCTGGACGAAAACCGGGTACGTAGAGTTGCGATCGGTACGGGAAATAGAAGGTGGACTGCTGCCAATGTCAGTGCCCCGCTGTGACGATTCGGCGTGAGACAAATTTCAGTTTACTTCGCCCTTTTATCCCGCAGCTGATCTTTGTTCTTCCAGCTCTTAGTTGTTGCATTGCGACCATCGTCGTAAGTACTACTATTATTACTATATTTGAGCTGCTGCTGCTCCTCCTTCTTTTAAGGACGTCAAATTCAAGATCAGGCTGTCGCGTTACGGATTTCTGCGCAGTCTCAGTCGATGATGGTAGCCGTTAATTTTATCAAATTCAAAAATCAAACTAATCCCATTTAGGGTTTGGTCGTTCTGTATATCTCTTTTCCATTCCTCTATATCTCCCAGCGTCGTCCTGTTTCTTGCTTATCCTTTCATGCTCCTTAGCCGTTTTGTGGCAGTGAGCGCCCGCTCTAACCCTTCGACTTCCGCACAATAAATGACTACAACGCTAACATCATTAAGAAGTAAAGGCTCTAGCTAAATAAACATTTGCGGCGCTCATCCAACGTAACTACACCGACATTTTACATAGCTTAGTATCCAATGAAGAACAGAGTCAAAAGTAAGGCGTGATTTTATTCTCTTTAGGCGACCGCTAAGCGTTGACACATTTAAGCTCAACACGCATGCTGAAGCAATGATTGGAGATGTGGACCCAGCTATTCAGATACAGAAGATTTCAAACACTAATTGTATTGTCGCCCATCAATGTCAGTCTCCGTATTGTATTTATGTTAAATGTACTTAATTCGTTCCTGTTGATTTTTGCAGTATGTGCACGTGTATGCGTGTACGCTATTGTTTTTCGGCCTTACTCCATCTCAATGATTACGCCATTAAAAACCATACCGGCTGAAGACAGAACTAATGCCCACGCGTCGCTGTTGGAACTGTGCGCTCAGATGTTATCTGGTACCCTTCTGGCCATGATATTGTTGTGAAGAGCTTTGAGGATGCCGATAAAGCTACTGCGGCTTGCATTCTGACGGAATTGAAATTTTTTTAGGTACGCAATACACGCACAAGGTGCTATGTAAAAGGTGGAATGGAAAAAATTACTTGATTTATTATCAATATGCACACTGGTAGTGTTCATTGAAGATGAAAGGGCTAGGTCAAGTGGTGTAAAGCGGTTGGCTGTTCGCAGAGCGAACGCTCCGCGCTCTATCTGGAAATTTAGCTTTTGCCATGTAGATTTTGGTTTGCTATTGGTGGAGAATTTGAATCAAGTGACTGAAAAGTAAATCTGAATAGATGCGTCAGGCGTAACCGTCGTCTGCGAGCTGACCACGTCGGCCAAGTAATCGTCGACGATTCGGAGCTTCTTAAGGCATGTGATGGTGTCACGTGCCTGGTGCGATGCTAGCAGTATGCTTTCTAGAGGCACACAACACAGAAGAATCTGGCCAAATAGGAACGTACCAAGGCTGAGGCTGAACCACGACATAAAATGAGGGAACGTAGTCTGGAACGGGAGCCGACAGACAAAGCCAGACGGCCACAGTAACCGTAAGCTGCTGCTGCCGCCTTCCGAAAACGAGGAATCGCATTTGGAGCTATGCAGGCCCAAAGACGTTGTCGGCAACGATGCTGAGCCTAGAGAGTTTTATCAAAGACAGGCATATGTTAATAGAAGAGGACAATCCTTAAATGGTATAATAATAGTGTGATTTGACTAGCTGAATAGTGACAAGTTTCGTGGTAGAATTCATTAATTCGTGGACAACTTGGATCCGACATAAGGCGACATGTGGGCAAACGACCGAAAAAATAAGACTGAAGTAATTGTTCTACAAGAAATGAGCAATCTGTCTTCGGTAGAATTGAACGGAAATTATTCGAAAGGAAACAAAATGCCCGCGCGAATAGCTTTGAACGGAAGTATAATAAAAAAATACCAATGATTAAGTGAGATCAACGAACAGACAGGTCTTTTGTCAGAGACCAATATTTCACGAGCATGTCAGCTTAGGTTGTGACCGGTCACGCAGATAATATCAACAGTAGTCAGCCTCGTTCAAATTGCAGGTATGAACATGTTTTATGAGTACTTTCATCAACAAGGGGTCGAAATCCCACCTTACGATACTGAAAAGTTCGAAAGCACTTCATAACAGGCTTGTATAGCTGTTGCTGGTCGTTTAAGTCGAAAAGGTTCGTGGCCACAGACGCTGTGTCAGATTGAGGTAACGGCGAAAGAGCTCGAGCTCGAAAGAGAGCGAAAGAAAACGTTTTAGATTTACTCGAAAAATGTTTGGAAAAAACAAAGGAGAAAAAAGAAAAGCTATATCTATCGTATAATGTTTAAATACACTCGAATCTAATAGATTCTTCTGCTTTGGTTTAATTAAGTGTATCATAGTAACATGTTAGTAAGTATCTTCGAGGTGTTCTCGAAACACAGTGTGTTTCTTTCTGACGTTTATTGATTTCAGCGAAGCCTTGTTATCTAGAGCGCTACGCTAAGGCCTCGAAAGCAAAAAACAGCTGCCTGTATTCGGTAGACAGGCCATCAAAAACTCTTCAATTATCTAGCTAATGAAACAATATTGATTTGATTAGTTGACTGTCATTCTATGTTCAGTGAAGATAAATTGTTGAGCAGCGTTACCCTGCTTGTCATTCGTTCCGCAATTGGGCCTCGTTCTTTGTCCCGACTGTAAAGCGTAACGCTATGATAATTTGGATACGTGTGCAACCGATGTAGTGTTTCATTCGAAACCTACTTGACATGTTCATATAGCAACACGGTGATAAAAATAACCACGAGACATAATAATATCCACTTGAAAACAATACAAATATTATATCTATACGTTTTGTTCCAACACTAATGCCTCTGTGCGCTTCACTGGACTTCAGCAAGGTCGAAGTCGGCGATTGATAGGATTCTTTTGATGCGATGAACATCGATGCGATTATTTTCAACGCAGCGTCTGCTCCATATAAAGCATATAATAATAATAATAATGATAAAAATGAGTTGCCAAAATTCAAAGGACGAGAGTAGCTGGCCATTAACATTAGAATTCTCAGTTTCTCCTTTTACCTGGCCCATAAGATATTTGAAGGTGCCATTACGGGTCTGCGAGAGACTGAACGATTAATTGTGTAAGAGTACTGTGCGGCCGGTGATAAAATCTAACGCGACGAGATTGTATCTACCACACGGCGGCAGGCTGGCCAAGCTAATGGCGGCCATTAACTTTCACCATTAATCTTGGTCGGTATATTATTATTGTTGTTACTGTTAGCAGTATTATATTAATTAGACCGATGGATGGCTGCGAGGGGTTGTCTTTCCTGCAGAGACAGCCAACAGTACGGATAGAACGACACAATCTCGTAACATACAGAGGAGTATCACTATACAGCTAGTCCGCGGGAGGCTTTATTTAATAACTGTATATATACACACACAGCGACACGTCATGTCGTAGTGAGGCTGATCGCGCCAAATCTATTTCCCTAATCGGTGCTGGCCATCAACGAAAAGTGTCATAAAACCAATGGACCGAAACATGGCGTCGCGTCACGTTTTGATGGTCGATTGATCGAACCCACAGATAGTAGTGACTAATAAACATACTGACGCCTCACGACTGTGCCCTTATGCTTAGAACACTGTTATTTACCATGGAATGATTAGTGATGTAAAGGCTGTATAGTTGTTGATTAAATTGGCAGCATTCACTATATGACAATAATTTTACTCAGTATGTAGCACAGGACGAAGCGCTTAGGGTGAGGACTCCAGCAGACACAAGCAATAAGGCGATTCGTCTGGCTGAAACATAGATAATGGCAGCTCTTTTACTTAGCAATAAGTGCAAATAGATAACTTCACTCGAAGTCTAGCAGAAGTTTAACATGTATCCGCAGCTACACTCCACAAACTTCTGCCATCTCTCAACCGATTTCTCTATTCAGTATCGTCAAAAAACCTGATGTTGAGGAACCTATTCAGATACGAATGTAGTCTTGCGATATGTTAGAAGACAATAAGAAGTTGTATTCTCGTGGGTTCGTTGCTCAGTTCAAAAGAAATTTATGCCCCTATTTACTACATGTTGTACTTCGATACTCATATGACTGCGGTTTATCTCTTCGCCCAGGAATTCAGGAGTCGTTTATTTACCATTTTTTTCAAAAGTGCTTTCCTCATGAATAGCCGAATGGCTAACCGAGTCGGGGGCATTCCCCCAACCAGTCGAAATGGCCACTATTACTTACGCTTGCAAATTATTTTTCGGCATCTCTCTCGGGCGTGGAGCCCCCTCAAAATGCTTCGGCAAGTCTTCGATGTCAACAAAAAACGACCTAGAGAGTATGTCGAAAAGGCATTTTTCCATAAATCAGTTTTCAGATCCTGAACTTGAAGCCTAAGCCTGTATAAAAACTACAACAAACATATGAAAATAAAAAAAAAGACAGTAAAGAAATTTGTTTTTTTTTTTTACTTCTGTGGAAACCTAATACTAGGACCTGATTACTTAGCCCTTCTTTGAAAATCGTCTGGCTCTGGGCCCTAACAAAAAGTACAACGCAACATCTTAATTCACCGCTTCAAAAGGTGGTGACAATATTAAGCTTACAATACCTCTTAGATAAATTTGTGTCGATGATCCTCTCCATCTAAAATTCTTATATAGAATTAGGGCGCTAGGGAAGCCTTACTTAGGACGAGACTAGGAATGTAGTTACAATGCATCAGTGCCCTAAGAAATGATCTAGTTTTTCTGAAACATATCACCCACGTGCACAACTGCCACGGTCGGAAATGATGGTTGAATAAAGATAATACCTAATAAAAGACTAGCGGCTATGCAGCGGAATTTTTATCAGACGACCCAAAAGAATACTAAGACAGTGAACCTGCTGTTTACCAAATAACAGGGAACAGAAGGCGCTACGTACTAAAGTATCTCTTACCGCAAAAATCGAAGCATCAACAATCCATCATCTATACGCTTTTCGGCCCTAATTTAATGGGTAACTTTTAAATATGTTGGCTGAACAGTTGACATCGACGCCAAAAAAATTCATTCACCTTAGTTCATCCCGGTTTACGCTGCATCCCTAACCAAGAGTACCGCCTCAGAATGGCCGAAAGTCTTTAGCTATTGCAGCTGTTTGTCTAGCGCTACCTACATAGATAGGACACATTTGGGGCCAGTCTGAACGGGAACAGGACATCTGCGCTCAAGTCTGTGACTAAATGCAATGATTTTTATATGATAAACATCGAAAATACCCACAACAGCGGACAAAGTTATGACACATCATGTAAACGAAAATAAAACCCACAGAACAAATAACCAGTGTACCGAAAAAAAATAAACAATAACGGTGACAATAGCAGCAGTAACGATAACAATGACCAACCAAGCAAATTATCATAAACTAAAATCACGTTTGGATATACGTGTGTCTTTTTTTTTGCATATGGTACTGCAGTTTAGCAGATGACAGTGCCAATTAACGCAAAATGTGCGGAGCTTGAGGTGGTATATATATACATCTAATGAGTAACGAAGCATTATTTGGTGTACGATGGCTCGCGTTAGCAGCTTCAAGAAAAATAGTACATGCTATTTTCAACGTTTGGCTTATGCCATTTTTAACGATGTAATGCGTGGTCGGGGTTTTTATAGTGTACACCACGTTTGGTACACAGACATTGCTTCGATAACTGTTACCCCCCCCCCCCCCCCCCGAAAAAAAAATCATAAAAGTGTCAGGCATTGAAGACTAAAGCGACATCCAATTTAGCTAGTGGGACCTGCCTCAACCCACTTCTTCGCCGTCTTTTTATACATCTTTATATATATATATATATATATGTATTTTTTAATTACTTTAAGGATCCGCATCTTTACATTCTGTAAGCTTCTATTGTACCTCAGTGCTGTGCGAGGCCTCAGGGCAGACAGACACACTTACTATGTACCAGTATGAGCCCACGCTCGCTCGAAAACATAGCTGGAACAAAGTTTGAGGTAAAATTTTCAGTTCATGAAATTGAACCTAAACATAATCTTGCATATATACACACACTGTTACTGAAATAACTTTCTGTGGCCTAACGCCAGTGATGGTGAATCTGTATCCTCTCGAAACGCATTCATTTTGTGTGTCTAAGTTATATACGTGTGCATCGATGGTTTCTTTCAAAAGCACGTGGCTAGCCATCTTTCCTATACAGAAAACGTGCTAGCCTCGGCGAAGGCACATATAGCTAAACGATGGATTTCTCGTAAATATATTGTACGAATAGCGATAATAATGACGGTATAACATGGATTCTTTTCATATTGAGAACATTGGACAACTTATTTATCGGTCCATTGGTTGACGATAAAGACGATGGACGGATTTGGTCCGATGGCAGCTTCTCTTTTCATTAAACATAACGAGGAAAAATTTCCCCAAGCATCTGCGCGAGTTTCCGCGTGAACTCCCATTTGGAATAACGCTGTCATTAATGGGCACGTCAAAGATATTACTGCTCGTTCGAACGATTTGTTTCAGATGTTGTTTAAGTCACAATGGTTTCACCTACCTGGGTTTGTATCGCATTGTTTGTGCTTTCCTGTTGACATGGTACAGAGATGCGCCGACTTAGAATGTCTATATAAGCGTCGTTACGATGAAAAAAGGTACCCAGGTCTAGCTTTTTTACAGCTAACTACGTTTTATGATCACGCCTACTTTGCATGAATTTCTTAGTTTGTACGTAATTTGTAAAATTTCACGCTGTGTCACGATGTACAAATTATAGACGAGGTAGTCAAAAAATTACTCAAATGCATTGGCTTTTACCTAAGCAAAACTTGTTTTGAGTTCAGTCCTAAACGCTGTACGCGACAAGAAATAGTACCTTGTATCCGATATGTTTTACAGCTACTAGTGCGAAGATGCAGCGCGGAAAGTGTACCTGGGCAAAAATAGTCATCTGTCATACGTGTTTGCCCCTAGCGATGGTACCGATAGAATTAAGCTGTTACATGTTGAGCTTGTATTAATTAAGGCTGTGGAATCTGTGGGAATATTACGAAAATATACTCGAGCAAACCAAATACAACTAAATGGCTTAAATTATAGGTAAATGTCTAGCGAGACATGACTAAAAAACGGTGAAACTTACACAACTAGCTCGCATCCATTATAATTACTCTGCTTCAAATTTAAATTGGAATAACTTTTACTTATTTGTGCTTCGTCTTTAGACCTCGATCATGAAACAGATCTGCTAAAGCCTATGGAGATAATGAAAAGGCACCGGTGACAACGAGTATACTATAACGCGATGGTGTAAATATTTGTTTGCCTATCGTTTGACATGAGACGGGTGATGGTGAGCGCAATAGTTTTAAATGGACTCGGAAGTGTCTACAATACTTTAATATACGATAATAAATTATAACAATTTTACATACACACAGATTGCATTTGCCCCGTGAGACAAGTGAATATAAACCCGGCAATATTTTCCCATGGTGTAGCCCTAGCGTATTTTTAAACCAACAAATCCTCTTGGATACGATACGATAGGAGAAAAAGCTGCGCGGTAGATTGCAGATTGCACTATGCGCGCGTACCGTAAGAGCGATTTAAGTGGAGATTTCTCTGACAATAGACTTTTCAATGGGATCTACTACCTGTCTACTGGGAATTTGAAAAAAGTAGGTAACGACCTTTTTGTCTCGTCATGATAACCGCAAGAAAATTGACCAATTTCGTAATAAAACAAATGTATAAAAATAGCTAAAATTGATCGCATCGCTATACTTTGCGCACTTTATCACGTCAACACTAATCGCTAATGGCTTTCTTGGTTATCGTTAGCTACTTGTCTTTCTCACCAAGTAAACTGTAAACTGACAAGTTATCTATCTAAACAAAAAAAAAGCTTAATAATTATTATCTATCATAATATCCGTCACAACTTTGGGAAGCCAGTTATAAGTTTCCACTAAATTTCCTGTAGCCTGTAGCTAGATATAGACTAGTGTTGTACAGGTGATGATTGGACCGCACGTTTCCATTATCTAGCAGACAGGATTTCAATGCGACCTTGCCTGAACAACAAGGTAGTACCGCACCGTTGGAATGGTGAAAAAAGGCAAAAAAAAGTGTATGAACTAACCGGCAGCAGCAGCAGCAAACGCCAAGTGAGCCTATAAACTATCATGCCTGATTAGGCGTTCAGGGTACGTACGCTATTAGTGAACGTAAACCTGTAGGGGAACAGCGCAGCCATACGCCGTGCAGCCGTTTGTTGTACAATTAACAAAGTGAATTTTATACCCGTCTAATTGGTCTTTATTTAGCATTAAACTCATACCTCTCTCCTAACATTAAGTCATACCACTGCGAAGCACACGCTAAGCATATTGTCTGCCGGGAGTAACGTTCTCACTGATGTCAGAAACACGTATTGTTCGAGTCTACGTCAGTTTACGCAGAGTTTACGCAGAGTTCCTAACTACAGTCAGGAAAAGATTCGGTCGCACGCGCCAAGTACTCCAATCAGCACCGGCAACGTTTCTGCCCGCTAAAATAGGGCCAGTTAGACGCCTCCAGTTTTCTGAACCACAATTCAGGTGCTTCACTGTAGTCTACAGACTAACAAATAGGTTTTACTCTTCATTGTAAATTGGCTTTGTATTCTACGGCCGGGTCCATTCGTGCAAACAACGACCATAATATGAAATAACATACTTGTCACAGACACGCAATGAGAACTGAGCTCCGCCAATCCGGTTAAAAACCCAGAACGATATTGATTGTCGACCGCACTCTTGTTTTTTATTTATTTTTATACCAAAAGCTATAATTTGTTGGGGTATGCTGCAGTCAACCACTGATGCTATAAAACACAGCTCAATTATTTGCTAATTTGACTTCCTTGAATCCCTGCCCGTCATGTGGAACAGCTGAAAGTCAACTTCTTAATGATACTTAATCTAAAATAATATCCACTAGCCCTCATCTACAAGAAAGACGATGGCTTCTCATTTTCTTCCAAGGTAGTTATACTCAGTGGTCACTGAGACCTTTCCCACTAGCGAGATTTTTATAGCTTTCTCTCTATATCATTATTTATAATCAGCCCACGATGCGCTGCTTCATCCATTCCCATTGGCGTCGTCGTAATGCCCTCGTTCGATGTTTGTGTTATCGAATAGTTCATGAGGATGACCTGACCCGCAGAAGAAAAGGACACATGTCTACACTTCATGAGCTAAGGATGGATGTCGTCATGAATAGACATCGTCGTGAAAATAATAAGGATACGAAGCAGCCACTGCTCATGTCGCGATTAATTAGACGTTAACTAAAGAAACATCGACGGAAAGTTAGAGGTAGAAAGGGAAGATGGAAAGAAAGCAGTACCTTGCCGCCATGTAGTTCGCCTCTAGCCGCCGGATTACAGAATAGATCATAAGATTATACAGCGATATCTAGCGGCCTGAAATAGCGCCTTTAAATAGCGCGTTGCATTCTCGACGAGTATAGCGTGACATCTGAGGTGGTGTGAAACCTAACTGTTAAGCAATAAAATGTTGTAGTATGGACGATGTTTCGAGTACGGTCTCGATTTGAATATTTCATGGTAAAATTGATTTTTACTATGCATGCTCATTTGCGCTCGCGCAATAGGTTACATAATTACTGTTGTAGCACAAAGCGGACTCGGACCTTCTCAATCCACCGTCTGTGGATTGTGTGGGACTTCGTACACGGACTTTCCGCTAGTTGAAAATGTGCCACGGTCCTATTTCCAGTGTTAATGAAAGCATTAACAGATGTGAACGCAATACCAAAATAGGAATATGGATACTGCCCGTGCGCGTATGTAGTGGTTATAGTCGACTGGTTCGCTGGAAAAGCGGCTTGGACGAGATGTGAAATTGCGGTTGAAAAATTTTGTTTCCTAAATGATTATAAGTGGATATTCTCACAGTTCTTGCTATATATAAGTAGCCTCTACATACTCGTTACATTTCTAAATATATATGTTGCTGGTCCCTATATAACATGCGGAATTCGTTACGGAACTAGTCCTTAGCAGTCGTCAATTTCTTTCGTCTACTATCTACATACAAACACTTCATTTTAACATAATTCGCGCTCGCCTCTGACTGGTAATTCGAGTTAATGCCCAAGAATGAGATGTTATCATGTTTCGTCAAGGCGTATTCGATGTGGAGCTTCGACCTATCGTCAAACAGGCCCGTGTATACAAGCCGTTTGACCGACCAAGCCCAAATAAAATCAAGTTCATGTTCCGCGAACGACTGGTCGCTGCCGCCGTCATCGCAAGTCGAGTGATGCGACGCTAATGACGTCAAAGAGTCAGCGACGAGGCCAGGAAAATTTCGGTACAAACAGTGAACGGTTGTTTCCGACAAGGTTGCGTTACATTTGGGGGAAAGTGCCCAAAAAGGAAAACGGGTGGAACCCACTCCGCTCCCTGCACACCCTTTCCTCAACTTAAGTAAATAGACAAAACGCGAATGACAGTGGCAGCAAGGAGTAAAACTACAATAAGTATATCTGTGACCGTCACAGGCAAAGACGCATGCCGAATAATCCGCTGTTGCTCGATACTGCGGGATGTAGCAAGTGAAGCACGGCTCACCTGTGCAGCGACTCGACAGAGCAGACGAGAACATGAAATCACTACTTCGTAGACGAAAGTTCATCGTCTTGTTTTCCAGAGAGCCAGAGAAAAAAGAAGATGCCGTTGTCGGCATCAGCGTTGCCTGCTTAGACACGCTAGTCGTAATCGTACGGACGGAGATTAACCACCGATGCTCGCCAAACATCCCCCAGATCCCCATTTCCCGCCTACCATAGATGAGAATGATTGTTCGCAAACGAGGATTGTGCTACATATACGTACATGCTCCATGTATACGAGTCTATACAGTGCATCTCTATTTAAAAGAAAAAAAAGTACCGTCAATTATAGCATTAAACAAGCTATTATTACTGTATTATAGGATACCATGTACTAAATTACGCTACGGTTCAGTTCCTCCTGTTCCTCTGCTAATGCTCATTGCGTCGACAGCAATTGACCTTTAATGTATCGTGCGCAGTCGTGGCAATAAACGAGCGTTACAAATCGACGTATGTAAATACATTCATATACACGTTATCCAAAAAAAGAACCGTATCTTATGCTACGGTTCCTGTCAGCCGTCTATATTTGCCCAAAGATTTCTCATTACTCATTCAGGGGTCGTACGGAAACACTGTCGTAATATTATACACAGATGATGACAGAATGTCTTTGTTAGAAGTTAGGACTTTGAATCCCTAATAACGCCTCCAGAAATGTCCCCTGTTAACTGGCAGCAAGTGTACTTGTTTCGAAGATACCCCCACTCCAGGTTTCGACATCTTACGCTCGGTTCACTCGATAGACACTGACGGTACAATTTACAACACGCCCTGTGTGTATGTTCGACTCAACTATGCAAAGCCAGTCCTTGCAAATGACTTTAAAGTTGCGCGCACGCAATTTAGGAACAAGCTAGGGGTGGCGTGGTCTGGGTCATGGTAACCACAAACATGCGATTGCTGCCATTTTGAATCTCGGCGTTGGCAGATGCTTTCTGTACGACGTATTGTTATGATGTTACTTTACAAATCCGCTGGAGGAAATCTCGGCCAGGTCTAGTAAAGCACGTCTAAAGCAATGCTCAACTCTTTCAGTACGTGACGTAACAAATCATGTTTTCTATTTTTGCCCTGCCATGTCTGTCTCATCAACATCGAGCATGGTCGGCTACGATCAGTCTACTGACGGGTACGATCGTGGGCGATGTCCCATCCCGAGCGTTAATGTTCAGCATCGATAGTCACAGAACACAGGTGTATTTATGCGAGACGATGAAGAAACAGCGAAAAGCCTGTGATGCCCCTATATTTCGACGTCAACATTAACCAGAGATTCAGTTTGAATTCGTAGTATGACATCGCAAGCTTATCATCGCGTCGACAACGGGTGGGTCGGTCACATATAATCTGCAACACTACTCTGCAATTCGCGTATGACCTTAAACTAATTTTAGTGAATTTTCAGCGTGCACCAGAACCGCTTCTTGAGTCACAAAGTCGCTGGATTCATTGGACGTACAATACAATATATCTGATAGTTTCACTGCAAAATTTCATTACGCTTGGAACAGGTGACTTCACGTAATGTCGGCGTACAATAGTACTTATCGCAAAAGGTGAGGTAATATCACGTTGACATCAATGGAGAGTACGTGGAATGAATATCGTCACATTGTTTCATATGCTCGTATGTTAAAAGCTGTGAATATTTATCGATGACATCTCAGTGTATAGAGTCAAACGTGTAGACTAAGACGTTCTTTGTGTCCACCTCAACGCCTTCTCAGCTGGGAAGAAGGGAGAAATCCAGTCGGTCCTTTTGTCTTAGTTAAAAATTTAGTCTCAGGACTCTATTCTTCTAAAATGCATGCTAAACTAATCGTTGAAAGTGGCGGGGAAACATTGCTACGTTGAATGTACGTTTTCTTGAAAACTTCCGTCTCTTGGTGTGCTACTAGTTCGACTATAAAGTCAGCGAATCTTCACAATATAAAGATACTTTCTTAGTTAATAACTGTTTTCCACGATCACGCCATATGTTTCTTCAATGTCTAGTCGATGTTTTTCCTTGTACTTTACCCGGGGAGGAACGGGTTCGCTTCAATTACTATATGGTAAGTCCAAGTCAACTTTTCCATATACAAGGTAAGTTGCTGCACACTTGGAACTTATGCATGTAAGAATCTACATTTTGTCCTTCATCTCTAGCAGTGTACAGCTAATGTATGAATGTTTTGAGTTCGACCATCCGGAGGCGCTCTTGAGCATTCCATCACACGAAGTGTACCTATGCCCGCATTCAAACCTAGGCCATCATTTATCCCCACAATTAGAAGGCAAATTTACTAGCCCCTAAGAGAAACAATCGTAATGAAGGTTCGTACTCTGGAAATTGTCTACTACTGGAATGTCTCTCATCGTATAAAACGCGGTTCTATATGAAAAGAATAAATTAGACTATTATTTTGTTCAATGACGGCAACGATAACGATATCCACCAACAAAGCAAACCAGACGGTAATTACATGGACGTAAATTTCTACGTACAGCAATTGAATGGATCGCGTAAATCTTTGCTTTAATTGAAATCGTAAGGAGGTGGCAAGCGAAGCCGTCGATCCGTACGCTCCATAGCTGATCACCCTTGTCAAGTGAGAGAATCCTATTATACGTCCCTTGGATATATTACACAGTAAGTAGCGTGCTGAATGGAGAAAATACAAAACTCGATAGGCGGCAACTTAGGCGGCAGCGTTCATCGCACAATGATCATAATTTTTTAATTTATTTTATTTATTACCAAACTGTTCATCGCACGCCAGACGGTTATTAAAGATTCAAGCTCTTGTTTCACGTAGCGACCGCACAAAGATGAAAGGACGTTGATTCATTACCTATTTATTGTCAGACAGGGTATGCGATTGCTTCGTGATCATTTGAATACATTACACAGATTTTGGTGAGAACGCTTAGGCTTAGCATCTAGCTATTGAAGAGCCAGAAGCCGCTTGTTCAGGCCCCGCCCTCAATATACATTACACCAAACGTGTTTAACTGCTGGCCAAACGTAACTTCCTATTTTCCCATAGCCTCTCCGTTTCCGATATTCAGCCCTGATTCGCTCACTTCAAATCGTCTGCGGTCCGAAGTAGATATTCTTCACGTTGTCTATTGTAATGCGTCCCAAAGCACAAAATGCGATTTCTAAACAGACTCATGGTCGACGTCAAGCTACAAACAATTCAATATTAATAAGCTATTTAACTCAATATAACGAAATTTTGCCTTTGCACTATGAACATTGCCTACTATACGTTTCATCAATTTGTAATACAGAAACACATTTGGTTCGCTCCAGAGTCTATATGATCCACACGATAAATAAAAAACGTCGCTCCTGTATGCTTTTTTTTTTTTTACCTATATTAATTTTTTTGCTGACATTTTCGAAATTGAGGCGCTTTTGTCGGCTGCTAGATGCAGCGACATTCGGCGAACCATTGCGCCATTCCGATTGGAATCATCGATGTTCTGGAGTACGTATGTGCGTGCGCTATGAAAGCCGCGGTATCCGCAATGTTTTCCGTCGTCAGTGTCCGGGTAGCTAAGAGGGAATAGTCCTTTTACCGTTGTGTCCCTGCTTCCTTACCTATAAGTAAAACGTAGACGGTTCTTTTGAAGTCACCAGACTAGACACTGCTTCGCGGTGCCTTTGCCTGTTCAAATGCTTCGGGAAAATACCTGTTTTGGCTTCTGAAAGCCCAGCAGCAGCAATAGGCATTGCTCATGGGCTCAAGACTCCTGTCCGAAGACCTATTAGGACGTTATCGATAACGTAACTCGGCCACCAGTCTTGTCTGCTGATTGAGAATGACAATAATAAGTATACTTATAACATTAATACCGCAGCGCCAACGGTAAACACTTTTTCAGTTCTTTTTGTTCTGTCTCTGCGCTGCTGCAGTCTGCCCGCGTTGTGTGCCCTTCTCCTGCTAGAAACGGCATTTTGTAGTCGGGCTTTCGTGCATCATCGCCTGGCCTTATGGATAGCTGCGGCAGAAAACAACCGTAGCTGCCTGCGGGGCAGACGTATCACATAGTTCGCTTACATATGTGTGATGTGAACACAGTGCACTATCAACCTGGCGGGAACACTGTGTTCGAAGCTGGCATCTTTCAGGGGCTAGATTTCAGTTATCCAGAGGCTTTTGCTTTAGTTCATAATCATTGTTTTTAATGGTGCTTTTCCGGTTGAGTATTTATGGCTGTCCAGCGGCGCGTGCTTGCAGTGTTTCAGGTGATTCTTTTTCCATTCTTCCTATTGAAGATAATAAAGGACAACATAGCTAAATGCGGTGTAACAACTTACACATTTTTCAGAAATTATTCTGCCCTTGGACGTGCATATGCACACACGAGCAAAAACGCATTCAAGCTGTTTAGTCAGTGGGTACTATCGATATTGTAAAGATAAGTAGATTGAAATGGCCGATAGATGCAGTTGCAATGACAACCTAGCCGTCCAAGGCTTTACGTAAGCAATTTAGTTCTAACAGGAAAGGGGCATCTCTAGAAATCAGAAAGAGCGAAGAGGATGGTGCCTAGAGAAGAGAGCAGGTAACGAAACATGCCGCACTTGGCGTCGGTCTTGCAGCAGGCAAAAGGCGGCGGCGAAGACGGCAGATGATGAATAATTCAAGTGTCATACAAGTTCACTTTTGTAGGATTTTATACAAAACTTTATGATACCTTTCACTCTCCTTCTCATGCTCTCTCGCTTGTATCCACTCTTTGACTGTTGATGCAAAAAAGATCTACTCTGTCTCAATTCGTCTTGGATTCTATAACACCGAAACGCACCGGACAAAAAGCCGGGCCCGACGATCGGTGCTATCAATATGGCCATGACAGAAAGCTCACTTTATGGACAAGTCAAGCTACCGCCAGCTTTCGTCAACTTTGTAAGCATGTCTTTCGTGTCTGCTAGCCTGCGAAGCGCTTTCTCAATACGAGCTCGAGTTCCCTGTTTAACACATTTCTACAACAGCCGCAGCGCATGCGACCGAAGGTCCCCGGCGTCCATTCGTTACGTTTCATGCGACCGCTAGGACCGTCATGAACGTTTTATGATAGATCCTTTAGATCTCTAGGAAATATTCAACTGAATGGTTCAATGGAAGTTCATAGAAATATGAATCAATTGTTTCGTTAGTAGAGCAATAATACACAAAAAGAATTGATAAAATAGATTTACGAAGGCGTTGTAGGTGCCGCGCGAACCTCGTAAAATAAACTAGAGCTAGGTTTAATGAACTTATTTAGTATAATGTTATTAAATTTTGAAACTTAGCGTAAAGTGTCTTTTCCTTTTATGAAGATCTCGCCTATCGCTGTGTTTTTGCCATAGTCAACTGTTAAGCCTTTAAATATAGGAAGAGAACTGAAAGATTGTAGCACTCAATTATACGCAAAGGTAAAATTTCTGAACGTTAATATGTCAGCGGTACGAAAAACCCTACTATTACTCCGGCAGTTACTAAAACCGTCCGAACTTTGAACAAGACGCAGTTGTTGTTGTTGTTGAGTTTTTTTCTGATACGGATACGAGGTTACGATAGAGACCGGTTCCAGCAGATTTTATATACGATCAATGTAGATACGCCTCATTAGGTACAATATATAAATAGAAAAATTACACCTCAATAGAGGGCAGCGTATTTCAAGTGTATTGCTGAAATGCTTATGGATGCAATTGAACCCGCAAAAAGCAAAGTTTACCACCGGCGCATGAAGTGACTATTCTGCTACGGGAGATCTACCGTAGCTATTGCTGTTTCGCTATAATGCCCTTAAAATTGTGACTTTAATAATCTATTATTCCGATCCTCTATTCGAATTGCTTCTGTTTACTAGAATGACCCGAGGCATTTTTCGAAAGCTTCAAATGAAACACTTCCATCAGAACTCCAACTGCTCTTGCTGCTGCTGTAACCTTCGAAGGGAACACCGACTTTAGTATAAGCGCGTCATTCAGATAGAGGCTTTTCTAAAAAGAAAAAATTGTAGACTATATAATATATGAAACCATCACAAAAATCGAACTGCTTTGTAGACGGACGACTTCACAGTCGCCGCAGTCTCCGCCGTTTTCGACCACTAAACGTGTTGGTCTTCTAGAAGTTTACAATTTGGAGCTTTGAACCTTTAAATGGAAGCTAAGATGAGACAAAAGAAACGTTTTAAAGATATTTATTATACTTTTGTTTTGTCGAAGTCGGCCCGGACTTTTTCTTTAATTTCAACAATAGGTCAGGTCAGTCATACTAAACTTTGTTTCTCTAGAAGAAGAAGTAGCAGTCTTCAAATGCTGTCCATCAAACCTTCATCTGAATGGACAATAAAATCCAGAAGGCTCAGCCGACACGTGTTGTACTACAAATTTTATAAGTGTTGAAGCAGTTTTGGCCTTACAGCTCGTTTTTGAGTTACGATTTCATGATTCCCTTAGCAATTACGTCTCAGATGGACTCGCTTACCTAGTTATATCAAGTACGTCAATCTGGTCATTTAGACATCTGTCGTGTACCCTTTTCCTTTGTGTGACGCTGCAACCACAATCTCAGGGAATGTTTTACTATCGATTAGAATTTAACGAGGCTCTAGACCACCGGTAATAGTGACTCTTCACGCGACCCTGCCGTGACCATGAGAATGTGGGTCTTATTAGCAAATCCAAGGACCTCTTTACCCTTAAATTATCGCGTTCCTTTCGGCAAATGTACATCGGTGTACAAATAATCGTTTTGCGAACGTCTGTGCGTTATGCCACTAGAGTGCGACGTCCGCGCTGCGAACAGCGCTTTCGCTTAACTGCTTTTCACCTTTCCATGATTTTTTCTGCTTGCATTTTTGCCGTGCTCCTTTGTTGAGTGGAGCGTTTTCCAAGCACGCTATGCGCGTCCTGTCCCACTACCGCCCAGGTGTGCATAAGCTTATCATTGTATTCTGAGGTAGCACATAGAAGCCATTAGTTGAGGGGACGACGTCTTTAAACGCTACCGCTCTGCCATCATCAACGCCACCGTCGCTGATCTTTATTTTGAATGCTTTTATTGTTTTACCACTCGTCGTTTAGCCAAAAGCAAACATGCGAATATGTGGAACTGCTCGAAAAAGGCATAAAAGGTAACAATATAACAAGCACTTGAATAAGGACTTAGTCACGCAGCAGGCCACGCCAGAGAGATATAACAAGACAGAGCGAAAGAAAAACGAATCCTGGATGGGAACTGCTTTCACTTGTCCTGTGATACCAAACACAAAAACATTACAAACATGAAAATGACAAAGGTATTCAATACAAGCGTCAATCACTTTTATTCAGCCAAGCTTTACTACAGAATTTGAGGATTCCAGCTGGTAGCAGAATTCTCTTACCTAACACTGCCCCGAATTGACAAGATGTTGAATTCATTATGAAACACTTTTTCCTAAAAATCATAAACAGCTATCACACAATTTTCGAGCTTTGAATAATAGTTGCTAAAATCTGTAATGTCTAATTATTCCTTATTGCCTTACGACGGCCGTCATGGCATTAGTGTGAAAACTTCTCATAGACTTTAGCAAAGCTGAATGCTACATGTAGCTTCAATATTTGACAAACGAATAGCGTTTATTAACTCTAAATTACGGGCTCGCAAGAAACCTAGGTCGGGCAGCTGGCAATGGGCAATACGAGAAATCCAAACGAGGCTCATTTGTGATAGATAAAAAAACCTTCATTACGTTGCCCCAGCGTCGCCTTTCTTTGATAATCAATGAGCAATGTTCTGTTAGTTCATCATATGTACTCCGAACTGCATCTGAGCTGCTCCGTAATAAAATGCTCTAGTCATTGTGAGTATGTGTGCTATGAAATTATCGACAATAATAATATGTCATCATATTTTGCAAGTAACTCCGCTCTTTTGTATAATCCAGTCCGAACGTCTGCTTACTAATTGATCACCCATACCTGTATCTCCCAAAAATTCCTACGCATATCTGTTCACCAGCGCTTTTCACGCATGAATACTATCGACTGGAAAGCTTTGTACTTGCTTGCGAACTTATGCTTATGGCAATTGTGAGACTCATACGTGTAGAAGTTCGAAAATTAAAATTTTCTGTTTCGTTAGTTCTACCTCGTCACTGACGTATGGGGCAGGCCTAACGCGCGGGCCGCCCCTGTCGCGTTGTACGGCTGCGAGTCTAATAACGAGAAATTATTGTTGCTAATAGTAAATGTTCTAAGCACGCGTTTTTCTCTATTCAAGTACTACATGTTATAACACGATAGGACATCTATAGATCCCCTACGAACTTAGGCTGGATACACTGTCAACAAGAACATATACATACAACGAACATTTGCAGGGAGCATCCAGTGCAAACTCGACCCCTCTCCCCTCCATTAAGTTCAACAGATCCAACCGATCACCGTAGAACGACGGGTCTTGCTATTACTAGCAATAGCTTGCCTGGCATATACGATCAAGTTACCACTTGACCGTTTAAGTTATTGTCAGCAGCAGTTAAATCTGTTAGCTGTTTCACCGAAGCCAACTCTAGGACTGCCAAGATCGTTCAAAATGACCGTACTTTCAGCTGCAATCGCTGCCGCCCGCTTCTCGACTACCTTTTGCCTGCAAAACGAAAATCGCGAAAACGATCTGACCTTTTTAGACATAGTCAATTTATTCTCTAAGAGATTTACTGCATTGTTTAGGAAAAACACTAGGACAAGTTAACTTTGCCTAGTCAGCCAGATAAGGATATCAATGAATCAAAATATTTAGTCCGTAATTTTTTCACCACATCTGTAACCTGAAGTAGTGAATGATTTGTTAATCGTAACAAGGTTAATTTTAGGACGAAGCTAGGCTCCGTATATGAAAAACACATAGATACGAAAGCAGGCTCAACAGATCCTTATATTACCTTCGCAATACCTCGCTAACGAGGTCCCTGGCCGCTTCGTCGATATTGGTGTTAGTCTTTGCTGATGTGAGATGCCATGAATGAAAGTTATTTGCCTTACAGAATTGTTTCATCTTCACCTGATTAATTCCATCCCCTTTGCTTAAGTCACACCTAATTAAAATGCAATAACAATAAATCATACGCTGATTTTAGACACAGATCCCAAACAAACATCAGTCCCGAGAACTAGTCTGCAACAATAGATTAAACTGATAATTGAAAAAGTACAGGCTCACTATTGACTCTTTCTACATGGCTGATAATTATCTCACTACAAGAAGCTCAGATTTACAGTAAACGAAGAGAAATATTAGACTTAAGCAGACATCGCTACGATCTATACATGCGCAACAATGATCCTCACGGAATTTCTTTTAAGATACGCCTTTGATGTTTCCCAAAATCAACTTTGTTACTTCAATTCAAATAGTTTTTGATTGAGAAGAATGTAACGATTAACATTATATACATTTCTTCGATATACATGTAACGCATTTTATCGTTTGATTCAGCATGCCCGCACATATATTAAGCTTAAATTGCGGCGATTCGATCAAAGATGAAAGCTAGTTCATACTTGTTTGCTAGTAGGACACAAGGTATAGGCGATCCATCGGCTAGATGAACCTTCGCGTCAAGGTCAGTCTTCCATTTGAGGACAGCCTCAAAAGTGGCACCTCGAGTTGAATCGAACACTACAAACGCACCTACAGCTTCCTTATAGTACACTCTAGTCATATTGCCGAATCGTTCTTGACCTGCAAAAAAGTAGGACGAAATTACACTCCATCTTCGAGACAGGCTAGAAATGATCCCCAACGCGCTGCGGGCAATAAGGTGTCGATGCCTTATTGCCGCAGCGCGGTTGTGTTAGGTACTGAAACATGGATCGTATCACGCCACTGCCTACGCCTGTGCAGCGCGCTCGCCTCCTACCAAATGCCGCTTGATCTGTCTATATAGAAACCAAGAACAAAAATGGTGCAGAGTTGTAAAGGATATACACCAAAATTGTTGGTGTATCTCGCTAGCGTCCATCGGCTGTGCTTTATGGGCTTCTGTAATTATACGCTGCTCGTTACATCACTTATGCACGGTCTTGCGAAATCTCTTGCGTTACTATGCGTTTTCACCATTTTTCTTTATTACGTATCCACTGTTGCATATACGACTTGCCCTTTCGTATGCTATAGCTAGTACAATTAGTATGGGCCCTTTCTCTCGTGTCTTTCGTTAACTTGCCATAGTTATCTCTTATGTTGTATATAGTTGTTTGGTAAAATAATTTGTAGTACGAGATAATAATGTTTAATAAGGCTTCTATTGGTTAAACATAATGACCGTATCATTATTTATCTCTGTTTGTCTTCCATTGGTTCGTTTCCCTGTTTGTTCTATTTTTCCTTCTTTTATATCCGTATGTCGAATATCCAAGTTGAGGGTTGGCATATTAACCTCAGGCCAGTGAAACTCAATCGTCGTCGTCTATCGGATGTGGCCCGCAAGTGGCAGCACCTCTGAGGGAAGAAGGAACGATTATAGACGTCTGAAGCGGATGGTCCCCAATCCATCCGATTCGATAACTTTGCGCAAGCATAAAAGTGCACAAAATCGTTCGAGCGGTAGTAGTAATCAATAACGGCCGACCGTTGGGCTGAGTACAGCGTCTGCATTTCTGCATGCTGGCTCTGTTTTTCTAGTAGCCTCTGTTACCACGCCGCTCGTAGCCATGGCTGTGATTGTTACCGGTCATCGTCAAATGCCTCAATTAAACTCGACGTAGCTAACGCAGTTCAGGCTATCCGTCGATGCGTCCCCGCGGGGGTGACGTGACGATGGCCTTTTAGCAAGCACAGGCTACCAGGACCGTGGTTGAAATAAAGTACTGCGGCCTCTGGTAGCCAGCAGGACCTGGCTGACTGCAAATTGACGAAGAAAGAAAAGTAGCCCATTCGCTTGATTTGCCAAACATTTTCGATTGAGCGTTCTGTATGTGTGAATCAGCTATTTTTTTCTTGAACGGTTTCATAGAAAATAAAGCAAACATTTTATATATAACATGTTCGCTTGGCTACACATAACCCTCAGCAATATATACTGTACAAAGCATTAATAATAATATGTTATAAAGTGTTTTTGTTGGGATACAAACCAGCAATGTCCCAAAGTTGTAGTCTAACGACAGTATTCTCATCCCATTGAATGACCTTGAGAGCGAAATCTACGCCGATCGTTGCTCGATAATGCTCGCTGAAGATCTTGTGCACGTAGCGACGAATAATTGAAGATTTGCCTGTTCCCAGTTCACCGATTACGAGAACCTAAATACGTACGGAGTATGCCATAATTGCCTTCCATCCAGTTCTTATTCTTGACCGTCCCACCTATATATAGTCTACGATAAGCACAGCATGCATAGGACAAGCTAACAGCGTGCTCACTTAGATTTTACATTACCTTGTATAGTAGTTCGCGAGGTTCGACAGCTGAGACAGCCATGTCTGTAGATTAGAAGGCACCGGAGCAAAAACGAGCCTATTTTTTTCCTGTAATCACTAACCAAATAATATCAGTTGTCAATACCAAATGGGTATCTTTGTAAAAATGTGAGTACACATTGATATTTTGCTTGAAAATAGACGCGATGCCGCAAATAAAAATATCATCTGACATCTAAGTCTTTCTTCATTTTTAAGTGATCTCACCCCTGTAGGTATAATCAGCCCAAGCCGGCAGCGCTGAAGTTTTTACACAGACCTTTAAAAAGTTTTTGATAGCGTAAATCTGGGCTCTGTTTGCAGATGTAAGACATGCGGTGATGGCAACTTCAAATGGTACCTCTAAAAGTTCAGCATTTGCATGAGCAAGTATTACCACGCGTCTGCAGTATGCATCCTGGTGGGCCAAAGGTCACCAAGCACATAGGGCAAGCATGCGCAAACTTATAATTAGTGTGCGTCATGAAGTTACAACACGTCCGCTCGAATTTAAAAGCACGCTGATTGTCGTCGATTGAATGGTTTATACAATGCACGATGGATATTCAGATTCAAAAGCTGGGACGAACAATGTGGGATTCGTTTGTCAAGAGGCACGAGAGATCAGATTTTTGCGACAGGGGCGAAAACGATAACAACAGCCCCAGCAACGAACAGCAGAAAAACCCATAGAGCGAAACGGCATCATTTAAATCGATGTGACTGACAGTCCGGTTTCGCCATGTCTGTGTGTGATCCAATGTGATAGGAAACGCCTTCTCGACATCTCGGCCTGATATGATCAACTGAAAGAGCGTGTCTAATTGAGTCACGCGACGCTGAAAGAAAAATAACGAAGATGCAGCATAAAGCGCATTAATACGTTAAGCTTTAAACGGTCAACACATTGAGGTACACGGGCTTGCCGTTTAGATACGTGAAGCCGTTGTATATACAACTTTACGGGTACTCGATATTCATAATATGTATAAATGTCAACAGCTATATATGTAGCCGTCGATGAGGTAGCTCAACGTAGCTTACATAGCCCAGCCTCTGATGGAAATATATGAAGCTCCGCTGCACCGAAAGACGCATTAATGGCACGTAGACAATAGATAATCTGTGCGTTGCCTGAAGACACAAGACAACACGGATAGTGAAAGAAATTATTTAATAAGTTATAACTGATTAACTTGAATTTAATTTCGGCCATAATCCTTGTTTAGCAAGTTTCATAAGGTTACAATTGATCGTGCCCTAAGTCATCTGTAGCTTGGAAGCCATTCTCAGCTACAGATTAGCGATATCTGTCACTTTTCCAACAATACGATGTTTTTCGCAGTCGTTTTGCTCGCTACAACGTAATTTCAATAATGATCAATTTAATTTGATCGTCTAAAAAAGAACGAATCTGGTTATGACAGCCGGTAGACGTTTATGGAAACCCCTGCTGGAAGTACGCGGAATTCATAAAGCGCTCTCTTTTGAGGTTATCGATACGCAATGAAGACAAACGCAACATCGACACCTGATCAACCAGACACCAGACAACACCTGTTCAAGCTATACCTATTTCGAATGTAATTTTTTTTTAATATTATTAGAATTTATTGATTCCTGTGCGACTAGTTGTCACAGTCGGATAAGAACGAATATTTTCAAAGACTCAGTAGAGTTATCTGTTCGCAATGCCACGTTTATGTTTCAACTCGCTCCCTCTATTTCGGGTTTCTTCCATGATTAAAGCTTCACCTAACACATTAAAGAGCTGACGGCACCCGATTATGTTATCATCTACGCTATAATATTATCTTATCATTATTACTGCTAGCTTCCGGATGACTACTTATCTGAAGATAGATACAGAATTTCGTGTGATGAATTAAGAATGATTAAAGCTGTTGCTGTTAACACCAGAACTAGAAAGGAAAAACAATATCAATAGCTGACGGAAAAGTAGCGAGTAGTGCTAGCACCACACCGACGACGCTCATTATTACCCCTTGCCCACTCTTAATAACGATTCTGATCCTGATGAACTAAAAAAAAAAGCACCAGGATCAGTGATAACAGTTAGTGGACCCTATAGCTAGCTGTTCTGCGCTCGAACAAAGGCTCAGCGGCGGTCCGTGTTATCATTACTGCGGGAGCCGGTCGAACCGTGACAACAAAAATAAAAACACTAATTGCTGTTGGCCACAGAGGCTAAATTCGTGATGCTGTTAAGAATGCTATGATTTGACGATTGTAGTTTTACGTTTGCTTCCTGCGTTTGTTACATTGTTGCCAGTCGCCACGAGGCTCAATACTCAGTCGAGACACTCCGTTACAATGAACGATGTGGTACTATATTTCTGTCGGAATCTGCTGTCTGAAGATGCCGACCCAGACCACATTTTCAAGTAGTACTCTATACGAATGAACAAAGGCCGCTGCCGACAACAACAATACGAAGATAAACTGTGACACCTGGACAAAGTTTATCTAGAATTCGCTCGTTGGCTGGGCATTTGCCAGCCCTTTCTTCTGTGGGTTGTCCAGTGGACCATCAGTAATAGCTAATGACGCAGTCGTCTGGGCCTCTAACATCTCCGCGGCTGGTGGTAGTCTGCGGAAAATGTAGTTCTCTCTTTTCGTTCTAGTTGGCAGTGATAAGTGGTGACGACGACGACGACGACGACAATATTTCATAAACGGCGCGCAATAGTCCATTGAAGCAACGCTTTAGATGGATACACAGAAGCAGCACCAGCGGGTTAAATTTTAATATCTAGTTGAAGTACAAAGGCTGTGCTTCGGACCACAAGGAGTACCATTTAGTCGTCAACTAATGGAAGTAGATACAAAAATTGGAATGTGACGCCATTTATTAGCAAGCATTCATAAACGCCGGCTGGCAGATTATCTGTGCTTTGAAGTCCAAGCGAAAACGGGAGAGGCTCAAATCAACCGCGGGGTAACAGGATATTAGTTGGTTTCACTCATATGGGGGCGCCACTATCAAATAAGGGAAAAAACTTAAAATCAACTTTTAACATTAAGATTGTATTTATATAAATATATGCGTTTTCGTACAGTAGATGTTTGCGCTCAAATCAGAGACCTAATATTTTATTAGATGCTATCTGAAGTAAAAATGTATGTGTTTCTGAGACGAATACGTCTGCATCATGAACATGTTTTCGGAACACTTTCAAGTTCAATAAACAAATATTTCTTAAAGGGTCGTTTATTTTCTGCTGCTAGATTTATTATAGCATCTGTCGATGCTGCGTTTCTGCTCTAGAACGCACAAAGGTAATTTTGCCGCTATCGTTGCCAGCCTTGCGAACCTTACACGACGCAATATGTCCACAGTATAGTGCATTTGGCAAAGGGTCAACTTCGTTCACCGGTTATTACCATTCCCCGTTCATCGCCGACCTCTTCAAACGCAGAGGGTTTTCGCGCGCGTGCGTGCGCACGCACGCACGCACGCGCACACACACACACAGACACACACACACACACACAGACACACACACACACACACACACACACACACACTCACACACACACACACACACGCGCTTGACCGTACAAGCATACATTGGCTCACGTTACATCAGGATCGTTCTTATGCGTACACTGAAAACGCTGTTGTCGCCTGAACGCTCCGTTCTGAAATCAACTAATAGCTGATTGCACCCCCCCCCCCCCCCTTTGTTGCTTACCTACCTTCCCCGGACGTTCCCTCCAAATTCGCCAGTGCGCCCACCGGGGGCCCCGTCGCCATATTAATAAAAACTAAACCCATTCTAAATATTGTTAGTTATTAACAGTAAAATGGATTGAAGTAGACTACAGAGCGTTTGCTTATTAGCCAGCCGCTAAATTGTTTAATATTCCCAGGATCGAATGTAATCTGAAGATAGATACAGAATTTCGTGTGATGAATTAAGAATGATTAAAGCTGTTGCTGTTAACACCAGAACTAGAAAGGAAAAACAATATCAATAGCTGACGGAAAAGTAGCGAGTAGTGCTAGCACCACACCGACGACGCTCATTATTACCCCTTGCCCACTCTTAATAACGATTCTGATCCTGATGAACTAAAAAAAAAAGCACCAGGATCAGTGATAACAGTTAGTGGACCCTATAGCTAGCTGTTCTGCGCTCGAACAAAGGCTCAGCGGCGGTCCGTGTTATCATTACTGCGGGAGCCGGTCGAACCGTGACAACAAAAATAAAAACACTAATTGCTGTTGGCCACAGAGGCTAAATTCGTGATGCTGTTAAGAATGCTATGATTTGACGATTGTAGTTTTACGTTTGCTTCCTGCGTTTGTTACATTGTTGCCAGTCGCCACGAGGCTCAATACTCAGTCGAGACACTCCGTTACAATGAACGATGTGGTACTATATTTCTGTCGGAATCTGCTGTCTGAAGATGCCGACCCAGACCACATTTTCAAGTAGTACTCTATACGAATGAACAAAGGCCGCTGCCGACAACAACAATACGAAGATAAACTGTGACACCTGGACAAAGTTTATCTAGAATTCGCTCGTTGGCTGGGCATTTGCCAGCCCTTTCTTCTGTGGGTTGTCCAGTGGACCATCAGTAATAGCTAATGACGCAGTCGTCTGGGCCTCTAACATCTCCGCGGCTGGTGGTAGTCTGCGGAAAATGTAGTTCTCTCTTTTCGTTCTAGTTGGCAGTGATAAGTGGTGACGACGACGACGACGACGACAATATTTCATAAACGGCGCGCAATAGTCCATTGAAGCAACGCTTTAGATGGATACACAGAAGCAGCACCAGCGGGTTAAATTTTAATATCTAGTTGAAGTACAAAGGCTGTGCTTCGGACCACAAGGAGTACCATTTAGTCGTCAACTAATGGAAGTAGATACAAAAATTGGAATGTGACGCCATTTATTAGCAAGCATTCATAAACGCCGGCTGGCAGATTATCTGTGCTTTGAAGTCCAAGCGAAAACGGGAGAGGCTCAAATCAACCGCGGGGTAACAGGATATTAGTTGGTTTCACTCATATGGGGGCGCCACTATCAAATAAGGGAAAAAACTTAAAATCAACTTTTAACATTAAGATTGTATTTATATAAATATATGCGTTTTCGTACAGTAGATGTTTGCGCTCAAATCAGAGACCTAATATTTTATTAGATGCTATCTGAAGTAAAAATGTATGTGTTTCTGAGACGAATACGTCTGCATCATGAACATGTTTTCGGAACACTTTCAAGTTCAATAAACAAATATTTCTTAAAGGGTCGTTTATTTTCTGCTGCTAGATTTATTATAGCATCTGTCGATGCTGCGTTTCTGCTCTAGAACGCACAAAGGTAATTTTGCCGCTATCGTTGCCAGCCTTGCGAACCTTACACGACGCAATATGTCCACAGTATAGTGCATTTGGCAAAGGGTCAACTTCGTTCACCGGTTATTACCATTCCCCGTTCATCGCCGACCTCTTCAAACGCAGAGGGTTTTCG